>NC_060173.1:69336365-69636365 GCF_021184085.1 Oncorhynchus gorbuscha | reverse complement strand
TGTGCCTCCCTTGGAACAGCCCATATACTCCAGTGGAGGCTGGTGGGAGGAGATATAGGAAGACGGGCTCATTATACGGGCTGGAATGGAATCAATGGAACAGTCAAACTTCCATATTTTACATTTACATGTTAGTCATTTGGCAGACACTCTTATCCAGAGCAACTTACAGTACTGAGTGCATACATTTTCTTACATATTTACTGTCGGCCTCCATTTATTCCATTCTGGCCATTTACAATGAGCCGTCCTCCTATAGCTCCTCCCACCAGCCTCCATTGATATACTCTTGGTAAAAGAGAATTACACTGTTTAGGCTTACTACTATGAAATTGTAAAAAGGAATGGTAGACTACAATATAACAATTCTAGCCAAGATAGATCTTACAGACCATAATGATAGATCTGATCTAGACTTATTTGAAAACAGAATATACATTTGTTTTAAAATTAAATCATATATGCCTGCCATCGTGTCATTTTGGCTAGTGTTCTTCATAGATATTAGATTGCTGGTGCCACATATCATACAACATTGTAAATGTCCTTGTGGGTAAATGTTTGTGACTGTTTTTATAGGCTATATAGAGGCAACAAGTTGGAGAGAAATAGCTAGGCATCTGGATGAGTATGCTGAGAAACATATTCAACCTCAACTCTTGATTCATCCTTAAAAAGCATTGGCCTCAGAGTTGTTGTGTGAGCCTCCTGTCTTGGTTTAGGCAGATAGGGGGGAATTCCAACCTGAGGTAAGCATGCGTAAATGGAACGTAATTCCTTTTCTATGCCCCTTTCTCTCTACACATATTCTGACCTTCAACTTAAACATGAGAATAGCATACTATTCGTTTTGGGTGGACATCAAAGAAATGAATGTGTGGTGGAGGTGTGTCTACAGATTCTGATAGAAATAACACCATTCTCCATATGCACTGTAATTTACAAATTGATAAGCTCTATTGATAAGAGATAGGTATATGAGTGAGACGTTTGGTTAAGTGGGTTGTAGATATAAATTACAAATGTTTTATATTTATTTTACTGTATGACCGCTGGTGTGATGGAGTGAGAGGTTGGGCATGTGAAGGTCGGTATATTCCCGCTCGTTGGCTACATCTGCTGGCCAGGAAGGGTAAGACCCTAGTTACACACACCTGAATATAATTAGGTTGGAGGTTGGGTGGTAGCTGTGTATCCTGGCTTTGGTCAGATCTGTTTTTGGTCTGGAGCAGCAAGCCTTTACTGACCCCCCACTGCTACACTAGAGACAATTGTGAAACCAGCCTCATGGCAGCAAACTGAAGCAGATCAACACATGACCTTTTCCACAGTGAAGTTTTAAATAAACTATGTTTCCTGACTCATTAACACAAGGCCAAATCCAAGGACTCAGGGCTGTATTTCATTGTGATCTGTAGTTACAACCTTCACACACGTTTTTCCCCCCTCTAATATATATATATATATATATATATTTTTTTTTTTTAATATTTGCAGAAGTGCTATAGCCTTTTGTCTGGAGTAAGATCATGGTAAAAACCGTGTGGCCACTATAGAGGTCCTATAATTTGCTCTTCTTTATATAATTCTATGGTGGCAACAGCATTAGAGTAAGGTGTTACAAAAGGTGCTATCTAGAATCTTAAAGGTTTTTCTGCTGTCCACATAGGATAACCTTTTGAAGAAGCATTTTTGGTTCCAGGTAGAACCTTTTTTGTTCCAGGTAGAACAATTTTGGGTCCCATGTAGAACCCTTTCCACAGAGGGTTCTACACGGAACCCAAAATAGTTCTACCTGGAACCAAAAAGGGTTCTACCTGAAATCAAAAAGGGTTCTACCTGAAACCAAAAAGGGTTCTCCTATGGGTTATTTAAGGATGAGTCATTTGAGCATTAACGGCCCCAACCTCTTAACCACTAGATATTTGAGCCACAGTGTGCAACATTTAATTATATAGATTCAGTATCACTGAGCCACCTGGTTACATCTTTATTTATATATTACTAAGTTCTAAACTGGCCTGGTATAACAGCCAGGTCTCAAGGGTGTGCCCTTGGGTATGAGCTTCCTAAGTTGTTTTGATGATGTGAACCTAATCATGATTAATCAATTGTACATTGAACCTGAGAAAAAAATATTGTTAGCCATAGTTTACAGTTCTCAATACTGCAACTTTTATTTTGGAACAATTTTTGGGTTTAGATTTTCGCTTCCCAATACTTTCCCAATTCTACCTAAACGTCAAGTCAAATAAATGCTTTACTTGAAATAATGAATACACAATCAACAATTGAAGAAACCAAAACACAAATGTGCACCTACCAAAACCAGCTGTATTATTGCATACTTCCAAAGTGTCAGAGTAAAGCAGGATAGTTCTTCCTTGGCGCGAGACAATTGTCCTTTCAGAGTTCAGCAGAGACCATGTTCCCCCAGGGTTTTAGAGCAGAGTGACACAGAGTGACAAATAGAGAACTATGTTTGAGGGGCGGGCAGACTCTCGTAACCATAGTGACATTATAATATTCCGTGTTGCTGTTATGTTATGTTCTTGAGTTTGTGGATCCCCCCCCCTCCCATGTCTCTGTCTCAAGCTGTCGCATATCTACACAGCCATTTTTTAAACATGTTTTGTCTGTTTTTAAGACTATTTTGAATATAGTACAGGATATAGACAGGGAACTTAATCTCAGATTTAGTTGAGTCATTTACTACTTGTGTTAACCATCTCTTTTAGAATAACAAACAGATTTCCCACATGTTAATAATTATGAATTAATGGTGAATGTCAATTTAGCTAAATATGATAGATAACTGATCAATCAGTGTTCAATGTTGCTATATGCTCGCCCTCAATATCATTAGGTGTTTCTTTTGTTCATACACTACTGTCAAAGTATTCACATCCCTTGACCTTTTCCACATTATGTTGCTTTAAAAAGTGGAATTCAAATGGATTTAATTGTAAAAAAAAAATTTGTCAGACATCTACACAAAATACTCTAATGTCAAGGTAGGATCATTTAAAAAAATACATTTTTTTAAATCATGAAAAATCAAACACTAATGTATCTTGACTAGATAAGTATTCAACCCACTGACTCACTTCGTGTGAGAATAACCGTTGACAGTGATTACAGCTGTGAGTTTTTAAGGGTAACTCTAAGAGCTTTCCACACCTGGATTGTGCAACATTTGCCCATTTACATTTACATTTACATTTAAGTCATTTAGCAGACGCTCTTATCCAGAGCGACTTACAAATTGGTGCATTCACCTTATGACATCCAGTGCATCTAAATCTTTTAAGGGGGGGTAGAAGGAATACTTTATCCTATCCTAGATATTCCTTAAAGAGGTGGGGTTTCAGGTGTCTCCGGAAGGTGGTGATTGACTCCGATGTCCTGGCGTCGTGAGGGAGTTTGTTCCACCATTGGAGGGCCAGAGCAGCGAACAGTTTTGACTGGGCTGAGCGGGAACTGTACTTCCTCAGTGGTAGGGAGGCGAGCAGGCCAGAGGTGGATGAACGCAGTGCCCTTGTTTGGGTGTAGGGCCTGATCAGAGCCTGGAGGTACTGAGGTGCCGTTCCCCTCACAGCTCCGTAGGCAAGCACCATGGTCTTGTAGCGGATGCGAGCTTCAACTGGAAGCCAGTGGAGAGAGCGGAGGAGCGGGGTGACGTGAGAGAACTTGGGAAGGTTGAACACCAGACGGGCTGCGGCGTTCTGGATGAGTTGTAGGGGTTTAATGGCACAGGCAGGGAGCCCAGCCAACAGCGAGTTGCAGTAATCCAGACGGGAGATGACAAGTGCCTGGATTAGGACCTGCGCCGCTTCCTGTGTGAGGCAGGGTCGTACTCTGTGGATGTTGTAGAGCATGAACCTACAGGAACGGGCCACCGCCTTGATGTTAGTTGAGAACGACAGGGTGTTGTCCAGGATCACGCCAAGGCTCTTAGCGCTCTGGGAGGAGGACACAATGGAGTTGTCAACCGTGATGGCGAGATCATGGAATGGGCAGTCCCTCCCCGGGAGGAAGAGCAGCTCCGTCTTGCCGAGGTTCAGCCTGAGGTGGTGATTCGTCATCCACATTGATATGTCTGCCAGACATGCAGAGATGCGATTCGCCACCTGGTCATCAGAAGGGGGAAAGGAGAAGATTAATTGTGTGTCGTCTGCATAGCAATGATAGGAGAGACCATGTGAGGTTATGACAGAGCCAAGTGACTTGGTGTATAGCGAGAATAGGAGAGGGCCTAGAACAGAGCCCTGGGGGACACCAGTGGTGAGAGCGCGTGGTGAGGAGACAGATTCTCGCCACGCCACCTGGTAGGAGCGACCTGTCAGGTAGGACGCAATCCAAGCGTGGGCCGCGCCGGAGATGCCCAACTCGGAGAGGGTGGAGAGAAGGATCTGATGGTTCACAGTATAGGAGGCAGCCGATAGGTCTAGAAGGATGAGAGCAGAGGAGAGAGAGTTAGCTTTAGCAGTGCGGAGTGCCTCCGTGATACAGAGAAGAGCAGTCTCAGTTGAATGACTAGTCTTGAAACCTGACTGATTCGGATCAAGAAGGTCATTATGAGAGAGATAGCGGGAGAGCTGGCCAAGGACGGCACGTTCAAGAGTTTTGGAGAGAAAAGAAAGAAGGGATACTGGTCTGTAGTTGTTGACATCGGAGCGATCGAGTGTAGGTTTTTTCAGAAGGGGTGCAACTCTCGCTCTCTTGAAGACAGAAGGGACGTAGCCAGCAGTCATGGATGAGTTGATGAGCGAGGTGAGGTAAGGGAGAAGGTCTCCGGAAATGGTCTGGAGAAGAGAGGAGGGGATAGGGTCAAGCGGGCAGGTTGTTGGGCGGCCGGCCGTCACAAGACGCGAGATTTCATCTGGAGAGAGAGGGGAGAAAGAGGTCAGAGCACAGGGTAGGGCAGTGTGAGCAGAACCAGCGGTGTCGTTTGACTTAGCAAACGAGGATCGGATGTCGTCGACCTTCTTTTCAAAATGGTTGACGAAGTCATCTGCAGAGAGGGAGGACGGGGGGGGGGTTCAGTAGGGAGGAGAAGGTGGCAAAGAGCTTCCTAGGGTTAGAGGCAGATGTTTGGAATTTAGAGTGGTAGAAAGTGGCTTTAGCAGCAGAGACAGAGGAGGAAAATGTAGAGAGGAGGGAGTGAAAGGATGCCAGGTCCGCAGGGAGGCGAGTTTTCCTCCATTTCCGCTCGGCTGCCCGGAGCCCTGTTCTGTGAGCTCGCAATGAGTCGTCGAGCCACGGAGCGGGAGGGGAGGACCGAGCCGGCCTGGAGGATAGGGGACATAGAGAGTCAAAGGATGCAGAAAGGGAGAAGAGGAGGGTTGAGGAGGCAGAATCAGGAGATAGGTTGGAGAAGGTTTGAGCAGAGGGAAGAGATGATAGGATGGAAGAGGAGAGAGTAGCGGGGGAGAGAGATCGAAGGTTGGGACGGCGCGATACCATCCGAGTAGGGGCAGTGTGGGAGGTGTTGGATGAGAGCGAGAGGGAAAAGGATACAAGGTAGTGGTCGGAGACTTGGAGGGGAGTTGCAATGAGGTTAGTGGAAGAACAGCATCTAGTAAAGATGAGGTCGAGCGTATTGCCTGCCTTGTGAGTAGGGGGGGAAGGTGAGAGGGTGAGGTCAAATGAGGAGAGGAGTGGAAAGAAGGAGGCAGAGAGGAATGAGTCAAAGGTAGACGTGGGGAGGTTAAAGTCACCCAGAACTGTGAGAGGTGAGCCGTCCTCAGGAAAGGAGCTTATCAAGGCATCAAGCTCATTGATGAACTCTCCGAGGGAACCTGGAGGGCGATAAATGATAAGGATGTTAAGCTTGAAAGGGCTGGTAACTGTGACAGCATGGAATTCAAAGGAGGCGATAGACAGATGGGTAAGGGGAGAAAGAGAGAATGACCACTTGGGAGAGATGAGGATCCCGGTGCCACCACCCCGCTGACCAGAAGCTCTCGGGGTGTGCGAGAACACGTGGGCGGACGAAGAGAGAGCAGTAGGAGTAGCAGTGTTGTCTGTGGTGATCCATGTTTCCGTCAGTGCCAAGAAGTCGAGGGACTGGAGGGAGGCATAGGCTGAGATGAACTCTGCCTTGTTGGCCGCAGATCGGCAGTTCCAGAGGCTACCGGAGACCTGGAACTCCACGTGGGTCGTGCGCGCTGGGACCACCAGATTAGGGTGGCCGCGGCCACCCGGTGTGGAGCGTTTGTATGGTCTGTGCAGAGAGGAGAGAACAGGGATAGACAGACACATAATTGACAGGCTACAGAAGAGGCTACGCTAATGCAAAGGAGATTGGAATGACAAGTGGACTACACGTCTCGAATGTTCAGAAAGTTAAGCTTACGTAGCAAGAATCTTATTGACTAAAATGATTAAAATGATACAGTACTGCTGAAGTAGGCTAGCTGGCAGTGGCTGCGTTGTTGACTTTGTAGGCTAGCTGGCAGTGGCTGCGTTGTTGACACTACACTAATCAAGTCGTTCCGTTGAGTGTAAACGTTTCTACAGTGCTGCTATTCGGGGGCTAGCTGGCTAGCTAGCAGTGTTGATTACGTTACGTTGCGTTAAAAGAACGACAATAGCTGGCTAGCTAACCTAGAAAGTCGCTCTAGACTACACAATTATCTTTGATACACAGACGGCTATGTAACTAGCTATGTAGCTAGCTACGATCAAACAAATCAAACCGTTGTACTGTAATGAAATGAAGTGAAAATGTGATACTACCTGTGGAGCGAAGCGGAATGCGACCGGGTTGTTGAGTGTTGTTGAGTGCGGAAGTTCTATTCGGTAGACGTTGGCTAGCTGTTGGCTAGCTAGCAGTGTCTCCTACGTTAAGGACGACAAATAGCTGGCTAGCTAACCTCGGTAAATTAAGATAATCACTCTAAGACTACACACTCTAAACTACACAATTATCTTGGATACAAAGACAGCAAAGACAGCTATGTAGCTAGCTAACACTACACTAATCAAGTCGTTCAGTTGAGTGTAATAGTTTCTACAGTGCTGCTAATCAGTGGACGTTTGCTAGCTGGCTAGCTGCTGGGCAGTGCAGTGAAGACTACGTTAGGACGACGAAATACGATAATTACGCAATTATCTTTGATACAAAGATGGCTATGTAGCTAGCTAAGAAGAAATTGCTAAGATTAGACAAATCAAACCGTTGTACTATAATGAAATGTAATGAAAAAGTTATACTACCTGCGGAGCGAAGTGCGGATGCGACCGCTCGCTCCAACCCGGAACCCATCATTTTTTTCAAAATTCTTCAAGCTCTGTCAAATAGTTTTTTGATCATTGCTGGACCACTGTTTTCAGGTCATACATTTTTAAACAGATTTAAGTCAAACTGTAACTCGGCCACTCAGGAACATTCACTGTCTTCTTGGCAAGCAACTCCAGTGTAGATCTGGCCTTATGTTTTAGGTTATTGTCATGCTGTGTCTGGTATAAAGCAGACTGTCCCAGGTTTTTCCCTCAAGGATTTTTCCTGCACTTAGCTCCATTCCATTATTTTTTTTGTCCTGAAAAACTATCTTGTCCTTAACGATTACAAGCATACCCATAACATGACGCAGCCACCACTATGCTTTAAATTATGGGGTGTGGAATTGTGCCAACAAAAGTGGAATTCAGTAATGTGGTACTCAGTAATGTGTTGCACTAGATTTGCCCCAAATATAACAATTTGTATTCAGGACAAAAAGATCATTGCTATGCCACATTTTTTGCAGTATTGCTTTAGTGTGTTGTTGCAAACAGGATGCATCTTTTGGAATATTTGTATTCTGTACAGGCTTCCTTCTTTTCACTCTGTCATTTAGGTTAGTAATTGTGGAGTAACTACAATGTTGTTGATCCATCCTCAGTTTTCTCGTATCACAGCCATTAAACTCTGTATCTGTTTTAAAGTCACCATTGGCCTAATGGTGAAATCCTTGAGTGCTTTCCTGTATCTTTGTAGTGACTGGGTGTTTTGATACACAATCCAAAGTGTAATTAATAACTTCACCATGCTCAAAGGGATATTCAATGACTGCTTTAAAAATTTTTTTTTACCAATAGGTGCTCGTCTTTGTGAGGCATTGGACAAACTACTTGGTCTTTGTGGTTGAATCTGTTTGAAATTCACTGCTCGACTGAGGGACCTTACAGATTGGGTATATGTAATGGGTACAGAGATGAGGAAGTCATTCAAAAATCATGTTAAACACTATTATTGCTCACAGAGTGAGTCCATGCAGCTTATTATGTGACCTGTTAAGCAAATGTTTACTCCTGAACTTATTTAGGCTTGCTATAACAAAGATGTTGAAGACTGAAGACATTTCTTCTTTTCCTTTTTAATTCTTAAAAAAATAAAACATTCATAGTTGATTCCATGTTGAAATTATGCTGTATGTGTAGTCCAGTAATACAAACTATACATTTAATCCATTTTAAATTCAGGCTGTAAAACAACAAAATAAGGAAGAAGTTGAGGGGTGTGAATACTTTCTGAAGGCACTATAGTAATTATGCTACATAGTAAGTTCTCTTGGCAACGGGGTGTGCCCTGGAGAGGATGTGGTTTGAGCCACGTGTGTGTTCATGGCCCCCTCTATCTGTTTCATATCTTGACAATCATTGACATTTTCTTATTTTCGCTGTTCTTTGCTTTCGCAGTACAGCTCTGGTTTTGTGGTTTGGTATGTGTTCTCTTCCACGAAATGACTTACATCCCTTCACTTTTTCCACATTTTGTTGTGTTACAGCCTGAATTTAAAATGGATTCATTTGAGATTTTGTGTCACTGGCCTACACACAATACCCCATAATCCCAAAGTGGAAATATGTTTTTAGAAAAAAAAAATCAAAAAAATTATGTAAAGCTGAAATGTCTTGAATCAATAGCTATTCAACCCCTTCGTTATGGCAAGCCTACATAAGTTCAGGAGTAATCATTTGCTTATCAAGTTACATAATAGGTTACATCGACTCACTCTTTGTGCAATGATAGTGTTTTAACATACAGATAATTGTAAGGTCCCTCAGTCGAGTAGTGAATTTCAGACACAAATTTAACCACAAAGACCAGGGAGGTTTTCAAATGCCTCGTAAAGAAGGGCTATTGGTAGATGGGTAAACCAAATAAGCAGACAATGAATATCCCTTTGAGCATGGTGAAGTTATTAATTACACTTTAGATGTTGTATCAATACACCTAGTCACTAGAAAGATACAGGCATCCTTCTAACTACAATAGGAGAAAACTGAGGATGGATCAACAACATTGTAGTTACTCCACAATACTAACCTAATTGACAGAGTGAAAGGAAGCCTGTATAGAATACAAATATTCTGAAACATGTATCCTGTTTGCAACAAGGCACTAAAGCACTACTGCAAAAAATGTGGCAAAGCCATTATATTTTTGTCCTGAATACAAAGTGTTATTTTTGGAGCAAATCCAATACAACACATTACTGAGTACCACTCTCCATATTGTCAAGCATAGCTGTGGCTGCATCATGTTATGGGTATGCTTGAAAACCTGGTTCAGTCTGCTTTCCACCAGACACTGGGAGATGAATTCACCTTTCAGCAGGACAATAACTTAAAACATAAGGCAAAATCTAAACTGGAGTTGCTTACCAAGAAGACAATGAATGTTCCTGAGTGGCTGGGTCTTAGTTTTGAGTGAAATCTGCTTAAAAATCTATGGCAAGACCTGAAAATGGTTTTCTAGCAATGATCAATTTGACAAAGCTTGAAGTATTTTAAAAAGAATAATGGACAAATGTTGCACATTCCAGGTGTGGAAATCTCTTAGAGACTTAATTAATTAATTAATTGAATTTAATCAATTGTGAATTCAGGCTGTAACACAACCAAATGTAGAATAAGTCACACACACAAGAAGGTATGCATACATACATACACATTGGTCATTCTTAAATTGCAGTGGCATTTGCATTCCTCGCCTTCGCAACCATGAACAGCACTTTAATATGAGTTGAATTGAATTAGGGCATGCAAACTCAAATTAGAGCAAGCAAATTAAGTAGAGTTGTAGTGATATGTTTTGGGGATTTAGAGATACATTATAGTGTATATAGAAAATTATGTGGACACTCTTTCAAATGAGTGGATTTGGCCATTTCAGCCACAACCGTTGTTGACAGGTGTATAAAATTGAGTACAAAGCCATGCAATCTCCATACACAAACATTGGCAGTAGAATGGCTTTACTGAGGAGCTCAGGGACTTTCAACGTGGCACCATCATATGATGCAACCTTTCTAACATGTCAGTTTGTCAAATTTCTGACCTGTTAGAACTGCAAGTGCTGTTTGTGAAGTGGAAACGTCTAGGAGCAACAACGGCTCAGCCGCGAAGTGGTAGGCCACACAAGCTCAAAGAATGGGACTGCCAAGTGCTGAAGTGTGTCTGTCCTCGGTTGCAACACTCACTACCGAATTCCAAACTCCCTCTGCAAGAAAAGTCAGCATAAAAACTCTTTGTCGGGAGCTTTATCAAATGCGTTTCCATGAGCGAGCAAGCCTAAGATCAACCTGCGCAATGCCAAATATCGGCTGGAGTGGTGTAAAGCTCGCCACCATTGGACTCTGGAGCAGTGGAAATGCATTCTCTTGAGGGATGAGTCATGCTTTACCATCTGGCAGTCCGACGGATTAATCTGGGTTTAGCGGATGCCAGGACAACGCTACCTTCCCGAATACATAGGGCCAACTGTAAAGTTTGGTGGAGGAGGAATAATGGCCTGGGACTGTTTTTCATGGTTTGGGCTAGGACCCTTAGTTCCAGTAAAGGGAAATCTTAACGCTACAGCATACAACTACATTCTAGACGATTCTGTGCTTCAACCTTTGTGGCAACAGATTTGGGAAGGCCCTTTCGTGCTCACCATGACAATGCCCCTGTGCACAAAGCATGGTTAATCCAAAAATGGTTTGTTGAGATCAACATGGAAGAACTTGACTGGCTTGAACAGAGCCTTGATCGGAATGAATTGGAACGCCAACTGCGAGCCAGGCCTAATCGCCCAATATCAGTACCCAACCTCACTAATGCTCTTGTGGCTGAAATGGTCATGTAGTATGTCTATCTAAATGTGAAGAGTGGATGTGTAGACTTTCACAGTGATTTCATTAATAACATTTTACCTTTATTTAACTTAGCAAGTCAGTTAAGAACAAATTCTTATTTACAACGACAGCCTACCCCAGCCTAAACTTAACGACGCTGGGCCAATTGTGCACAGCCTTATGGGACTCCCAATCACGGCCGGATGTGATGCAGCCTGGATTTGAACCAGGTACTGTAGTGATACCTCTTGCACTGAGATACAGTGCCTTAGACTGCTTCACCATTTGGGAGCCGTTGATTAGGTGGTGTTTCTAAATAAAAGTGTCATTGGTGTTAATCAATTTAAATGAAGAAAAATTAAATTGTGAACAAAATGATTAATCATATCACTAGTAAACTATTTTTAAAGGGTTCAAGATCTAAAATTTGAGCATCTGGTGGCCTCCATTTTAGAAAAAAAAGGTATTGCCAAAATTGTGTTATTGGTGTTACCATCATTGGTATTACTACTCCTACTGGTGCTACAATGACAGAATAGTGGTAAAAATGATTTAAGCTGCCATATTAGCTGATTCAGAATGAGAAGATTTACCTCATTTATAATGTCAATCTGGAATTGGTATATACATTTTTGGACATTGATAGTAATTATATTTACCCATTTATTGTTGAAGAATATAACTTATAAATGCTGCATGAGCTTCGTTCAACTGTTGTACACCTTCAGAACCCAAAATATCTTGAGGATATTCTGCCATCTGGCCTCACCAAAGAGTCTAGAGATGACCCAGTTCTATTTGCCCTACTTCAGTCTTTGTTCACCACCTGATGATTTGATCTGCGAGTGACGACCAGAGAAGAAACCACTTGTAAAGGCCCCCTTCACACTTCAAATATGAACATTTCTTTTGAAGGGTAAAATTATAGGACTGTTTTGCTCTTCAAATATCACTGAATGTAATATTGTATCAATGGCATGCCCATTCTCTGTTACTTTCTACTATATGACCATGATCACATCTAAGGTGGCAGTGCTAAATTATTGATGTCCAAATAGCAGAGAATCACATCCGTTTTCACCAAGTCGAGTAGCTTAATGTGATAGACAGAATAGCAAATGTGTAGTGCTTAGTGCAGTGTTGTGTGTGGGGTTGTGTCCAGTCCACTGCCTGTTTGACATACTCTCCTCCTGTCTTTCCTGTCCTCATCTATCCTATCAATAAAAGCACATAAAATACAAAAGGTAAATATCAAGAGCGACTATATGTAAGATCAATGATATAGCATTATTTTACATTTACATTTAAGTCATTTAGCAGACGCTCTTATCCAGAGCGACTTACAAATTGGTGCATTCACCTTATGACATCCAGTGGAACAACCACTTTACAATAGTGCATCTAAATATTTTAAGGGGGGTGAGAAGGATTACTTTATCCTATCCTAGGTATTCCTTAAAGAGGTGGGGTTTCAGGTGTCTCCGGAAGGTGGTGATTGACTCCGCTGTCCTGGCGTCGTGAGGGAGTTTGTTCCACCATTGGGGAGCCAGAGCAGCGAACAGTTTTGACTGAGCTGAGCGGGAACTGTACTTCCTCAGTGGTAGGGAGGCGAGCAGGCCAGAGGTGGATGAACGCAGTGCCCTTATTTGGGTGTAGGGCCTGATCAGAGCCTGGAGGTACTGAGGTGCCGTTCCCCTCACAGCTCCGTAGGCAAGCACCATGGTCTTGTAGCGGATGCGAGCTTCAACTGGAAGCCAGTGGAGAGAGCGGAGGAGCGGGGTGACGTGAGAGAACTTGGGAAGGTTGAACACTAGACGGGCTGCGGCGTTCTGGATGAGTTGTAGGGGTTTAATGGCACAGGCAGGGAGCCCAGCCAACAGCGAGTTGCAGTAATCCAGACGGGAGATGACAAGTGCCTGGATTAGGACCTGCGCCGCTTCCTGTGTGAGGCAGGGTCGTACTCTGCGGATGTTGTAGAGCATGAACCTACAGGAACGGGCCACCGCCTTGATGTTAGTTGAGAACGACAGTTTGTTGTCCAGGATCACGCCAAGGTTCTTAGCGCTCTGGGAGGAGGACACAATGGAGTTGTCAACCGTGATGGCGAGATCATGGAACGGGCAGTCCTTCCCCGGGAGGAAGAGCAGCTCCATCTTGCCGAAGTTCAGCTTGAGGTGGTGATCCGTCATCCACACTGATATGTCTGCCAGACATGCAGAGATGCGATTCGCCACCTGGTCATCAGAAGGGGGAAAGGAGAAGATTAATTGTGTGTCGTCTGCATAGCAATGATAGGAGAGACCATGTGAGGTTATGACAGAGCCAAGTGACTTGGTGTATAGCGAGAATAGGAGAGGGCCTAGAACAGAGCCCTGGGGGACACCAGTGGTGAGAGCGCGTGGTGAGGAGACAGATTCTCGCCACGCCACCTGGTAGGAGCGACCTGTCAGGTAGGACGCAATCCAAGCGTGGGCCGCGCCGGAGATGCCCAACTCGGAGAGGGTGGAGAGGAGGATCTGATGGTTCACAGTATCGAAGGCAGCCGATAGGTCTAGAAGGATGAGAGCAGAGGAGAGAGAGTTAGCTTTAGCGGTGCAGAGCGCCTCCGTGATACAGAGAAGAGCAGTCTCAGTTGAATGACTAGTCTTGAAACCTGACTGATTTGGATCAAGAAGGTCATTCTGAGAGAGATAGCGGGAGAGCTGACCAAGGACGGCACGTTCAAGAGTTTTGGAGAGAAAAGAAAGAAGGGATACTGGTCTGTAGTTGTTGACATCGGAGGGATCGAGTGTAGGTTTTTTCAGAAGGGGTGCAACTCTCGCTCTCTTGAAGACGGAAGGGACGTAGCCAGCGGTCAGGGATAAGTTGATGAGCGAGGATGATATCTACACGGGATGATTTGTGATGATTCAATTATGAACATTTATCAACATAAAAGTGTGACACTGGTGTTTTCCATTATCAGGATCTCTTGTAAACACGCGGAGGTATCTCAGTATAGCGGGTGGGACATTAGGACCCAGAAGCCCGCACACCGTCAGCAGTTTTACTCACGCTAGACAATGACGAGAGCCATTTCCTGGCAGGCCTGTTAGTTGAAACGGCTCTATTAACCTTTGAAGAAGGGTTGGCGTATGTTACTGTGGTCAATGTTAGCACTAGTGTTGTGTATCTCCAGCCTAGGATTACATAAGGAGCACTTTACTCATTTGATACAATCCAACCTCAAGAGTCCACCATCTCATTTAACAAAGACACAACCACCCAAGGTCCCATTACTGTGACATGTCACCAGATTTCAGTCGTAGGGACAAATTAACTGGAGTTGAATGGATCGATCTGGCTTGACACCTGGCGAACAAACTGGTGTTAAGAACTTGCTGTTGCAATTCAAATATGTGTTCTCAAAAGATTATAGTGACCTTGGCTATACATCCGAGCACCAGATCCCACTGTTTGAAGATGACTAGGCACGTTTACTGTCGCATTCCCCCATATCAGTTTGAAGCTGTTACAGGTCATATCAGACAACTGTCAGAAGAGCATGTCATGAGGGAAGTTTGTAGCCCCTACGGTTCATCTTTGATACTGGTTCAGAAGAAAGATGGCTCCCTAAGAATGTGCGTTAACTACAGCCAGTTAAATGCCAAAACTTGCAAGGAGGATGCATGCCCATTATCTATGATTGATGCTCTGATTGGATGCTCCAACAGGTGCCAAGTGGTTCTCTACTCTAGATCTTGCCAGTGGTTACAACCAAGTCCCAGTATCAGAAGCTGACCATTACAAAACTGCTTTCTGTTTATTTGAGTTCAATAGGATGTCCTTTGGGCTATGTAGCACTAAGACCACACTCAGTCAGTTGTATAAGGAAATCAGCTAACGGGATACCACTCACCCAGAGGTGGCGCTCCTAGTGGCCGGAGACTTTAATGCAGGGAAACTTAAATCTATCAACAATTTCTATCAACATGTTAAATGTGTAACGAGAGGGAAAACAATTCTAGATCACCAGTACTCCACAAACAGAGAGGCCCTGCATTTGGTAAATCCAACCACAACTCTATGCTCCTGATTCCTGCATACAAGCGAAAATTAAAGCACGAAGTACTAGTGACTTGGTCTATAAAAAAGTGCTCAAATGAAGCAGATGCTAAACTACATGACTGTTTTGCTATCACAGACTGGAACATGTTCCGGGATTCTTCCGATGGCGTTGAGGAATACACCACATCAGTCATTGGCTTCATCAAAAAGTGCATCCATGACGTCGTCCCCACAGTGAGCGTACGTACATACGCCATCCAGAAGCCATGGATTACAGGCAACATTCGCACTGAGCTCAAGGCTAGAGCTGCCACTTTCAAGGAGTGGGATTCTAACCAGGAAGCCTATAAGAAATCCCGCTATGCCCTCCGACGAACCATCAAACAGGCAAAGCATCAATGCAGGACTAAGATCGAATCCTACTACGCCGGCTCTGACACTCGTCGGATATGGCAGGGCTTGCAAACCATCAGACTACAGTACAAAAGGGAAGCACAGCCGAGAGTTTCCCAGTGACATGAGCCTACCAGACGAGCTAAACTACTTCTATGCTAGTTTCGAGACAAATAACACTGAAACATGCATGACAGCACCAGCTATTCCATAAGGATGTGTGATCACACTCTCCGCAGCAAATGTGAGTAAGACCTTTAAACAGGTCAACATTCACAAGGCCGCAGGGCCAGACGGATTACCAGGATGTGTACTGCGAACATGCACTGACCAACTGGCATTTGTCTTCACTAACATTTTCAACCTCTCCCTGTCTGAGTCTGTAATACCAACATGTTTTAAGCAGACCACCATAGTGCCTGTGCCCAAGAACACTAAGGTAACCTGCCTAAATGACTACCGACCCGTAGCACTCACGTCTGTAGCCAGGAAGTGCTTTGAAAGGTTGGTCATGGCTCACATCAACACCATCATCCCAGAAACCCCAGACCCACTCCAATTTGCATACCGCCCCAACATATCCACAGATGATGCAATCCATATTGCACTCCACACTGCTCTTTCCCACCTGGACAAAAGGAACACATTTGTGAGAATGCTATTCATTGACTACAGCTCAGCGTTCAACACCAGACTGCCCTGGGAAATACACCTCCTTCTGCAACTGGATCCTGGAATTCCTGACGGGCCGCCCCCAGGTGGTAAGGGTAGGTAATAACACATCCAACACTCTGATCCTCAACACAAGGACCCCTTAGGGGTGCATGCTCAGTCCCCTCCTTTACTCCCTGTTCACTCATGACTGCACGGCCAGGCACGACTCCAACACCTCTCATTAAATTGTCTGATCACCGACAAAGACGAGACAGCCTATAGGGAGGACGTCAGAGAACTGGACTCAACGTGATCAAGACAAAGAAGATGATTTTGGACAAAAGGAAAAAGAGGACCGAGCACGTCCCCATTCTCATCGACAGGGCTGCAGTTGAACAGCTTGAGAGCTTCAAGTTCCTTGGTGTCCACATCACCAACAAATTAACATGGTACAAGCACACCAAGACAGTCGTGAACAGGGCACGACAAAACCTATTCCCCCTCAGGAGACTGAAAAGATCTGGCATGGATGTTCAGATCCTCAAAAGGTGCTACAGCTGCACCATCGAGAGGATCCTGATGGGTTGCATCACTGCCTGGTATGGCAACTGCTCGGCCTCCGACCGCAAGGCACTACAGAGGTAGTGCGAACAGCCCAGTACATCACTGGGGACAAGCTTTCTGCCATCTAGGACCTCTACACCTGGCGGTGTCAGAGGAAGGCCCAAAAAATTGTCAAAGACTCCAGCCACCGTAGTCATGGACTGTTCTCTCTGCTACCCTACGGCAAGCGGTACCAAAGCGCCAAGTCTAGGTCCAAAATACAGCTTCTACCCCCAAGCCATAAGTCTCCTGAACATCTAGTCAAATGGCTACCCAGACTATTCGCATTGCCCCCCCTCCCCTCTTAACACCACTGCTACTCTCTGTTGTCAACTATGCATAGTCACTTTAATAACTCTACCTACTGTACATGGACATATTACATCAACTAACCGGCACATTGACTCTGATTCGGTATCCCCCTGTATATCGTCTCACTATTATTAATTTACTGCTGCTCTTTAATGACTTGTTACTTTCATCTCTTATCCTTATCCATATTTTTTTTAAACTGCATTGTTGGTTAGGGGCTCGTAAGTAAGTATTTCACTGTTGTATTCGGCACATGTGACTAATAACATTTTATTTTGATTTGATCCTTAACTAGCTTTGAAAAAGTCAATCCATTCTTCTCCAATATTAAAAAAAAATAATGCTTGTAACGTCAACAGTAGGCATGTTTCGGAGGGGCGGGGAGGGGCAGACATGCACACACACTTGCAAAGATGTCCAGCTGGCAGGCAATCACTGGGATATGTTTCTAAGTGACAGAGTGAGGGCTTTGCATAGGCGCTTTGTTGTGTTTTTTTTTGTGGGACTGGGAAAATTGGCTTGGAACGTAAAATTACGTTATTAACCGGTTCCCATGCTTTTAAAATCAAGTTTATTTTCCGGAACAGTATATATCACTTTTGTTCACGGTTCTGAATCCGTTTTCAGTTGTGTTCCCTGAACCAGGTCCAATCATTGACTTGTAATATCTTAGCCTAATATGATCCACTATTGCTAGCGATCGTCAGGAACAACCACACAAACGTGACAGAGGAGAGAAAGGTAAACTAACGATGTCATAGAATGACGTGAAATGTCATTAAACTAACACTAAAGTGGCGTTTATGCACTGAGTAAACAAAACATTAAGAACGTCTGCTCTTTACATGACAAAGAATGACCAGGTGATTCCCGGTGAAAGATGTCACTTGTTAAATCCACTTCAATCAGTGTAGATGAAGAGGAGCAGACAGGTTGAATAATGATTTTAAACCTTGAGGCAACCGAGACATGGATTGTGTAGTTTGTGTCAAGAACTGCAGTGCTGTTGGGTTTTTCACACTTAACAATTTCCAGTATCAAGAATGGTCCACCGTCCAAAGGACATCCAGCCAATTTGACACAACTGTGGGAAGTATTGGAGTCAACATGGACCAGCATCCCTGCGGAACGCTTTCGACACCTTGTAGACTATTCAGTATGCCCCGACGAATTGAAGCTCTTCTGAGGGAAGTGAAGAATGGTGTTCCTAATGTTTGGTATATTCAGTAAATGTGGGTATAACTGACGGTGGCTACCAATAGTGTCTAATATTTAACATGATACAAAGTCTAAAAAATACAGTGAAAAGTCTGGGGATATAATTTAATAATATATGCCATTTAGCAGACGCTTTTATCCAAAGCGACTTACAGTCATGTGTGCATACATTCTACGTATGGGTGGTCCCGGGGATCGAACCCACTACCCTGGCGTTACAAGCGCCATGCTCTACCAACTGAGCTACAGAAGGACCACACCATTGTAGAAATCATTAATCAGCTCTGTAAATCGGACGCTATTCTGTCATTTGCTCATACTGAAACCTATAGCTTGGATCTCAATTTCATCCCTAGTTAGGTCAGCAGTTTTTAATTTTACTGGGCAAGTCAGTTAAGAACAAATTCTTATTTTCAATGAGGGCTTGGGAACAGTGGGTTAACTGCCTTGTTCAGGGGCAGAATGACATGTTTACCTTGTCAGCTCGGGGATTTGATTCAACAACCTTCCGGTGACTGGACCAATGCTCTAACCACAAGGCTACGTAAACTTCACTGTGGGAAATTGATATGTTGATATGCATCAGTTTGCTGCCATATATTTGTCTCCCACGATCATAAAGTACAATTTATACGTAGCTTATGGAGAACGCGTTCAGAATAGAGATCAATGAAATATAGTCATTAATATTTAGCTCAGTTTCAGAACCCATGCGTAGATTTAAAAACACCAATTTCTCACAATATGTAGGTTTAGGGAATTTTCCATGATTTCTAGGCATTCGTGGAAAATGGGCTTTATGCAAGAAAAAAAAAGATAAATAGAATTAAACAGAATATAAACATTTAAGTCATTTAGCAGACGCTCTTATCCAGAGCGACTTACAAATTGGTGCATTCACCTTATGACATCCAGTGGAACAGCCACTTTACAATAGTGCATCTAAATCTTTTAAGGGGGGGGTAGAAGGATTACTTTATCCTATCCTAGGTATAAACTGTTGGTCCCAGTATGTAAACTGTTGGGTCCCATGTTTCATGAGCTGAAATAAAAGATCCCAGAAATGTTACATATGCACAAAAAGGTTATAAACTTTAAAAATGTGTTCACAGACAAATTAGGAGTATTTCTGTCTGTAATAAAGCCCCCTGCTCAGTCATGTGAAATCCATAGATTAGCACCTAATTGATTTATTTCAATTGACTGATTTCCTTATATGTACTCGGTAAAATCTTTGAACTTGTTGCGTTTTGATTTGATTTGATTTAGTATGTAATAGGGAGAATAGTGTACAACACCCCTCACTGACTACGGAACTGTGTGATCACACGGTGAAGTATTGCGCCAGGCTTCAGGTTCAAACTGCCTGGTCTGCGCTCAGCTCCATAATGATTTAACTAGCCGAGATCTATAATGTTTTTACATTAAATATCATCAACTGTTAATGATCCTAACAGTACATGGGCAGTTAAATATGTGTGGTTATTAGGCCTACTGTCGATACTGAAAGTGGCTAATATTTAACATGATAGAAATAGGAAACATAGCAAGTCAGGGGGATGTCAGGGGGATGTCAGGGAGTCAGGGAGTCTGGGAGTGCCCAAAGGTTAAATTTGGCACAGCTGTCATTTTGCAATGCTTTGCATTGCCATCACATTCTCACACGTACCCATTTGGCTTGCTTCTCCAAGCTTCATCCCTTCAAGTTAAACGGCCATGGATACAATACAAATTCTGCACAATGGCACATTTCATAAACATCACTGTGGGAAAGGTAGGTAAAGTTGATATGTTGATATGCTTCAGTTTGGTGACATATGACTGGTTGCGCAAGAAAACAGCGGTCATAAGGTCAAATAAATCTAAAACAATTATAATGTACCAGTATAACTTTAGAGCGTCCCCTCGCCCATACCCGGGACCCTCTGCACACATCAACCACAGTCACCCACGAAGCATCGTTACGCATCGCTCCACAAAACCCGCGAGGGGAACTACTACTTCAAGGTGTCAGAGCAAGTGACGTCACCGATTGAAATGCTATTTAGCCACCGCTAGCTAAGCTAGCCGTTTCACATCCGTCATATATATTTAAAATCCTCTTATCCATACTGCATACTCATTTAAATAGCTATTATCTTGAGCTCTAATCAATTAGTTAATTACAGAGCACGGAGAAAGGTCTTATTTTTATCGGAAAAAAATAAGTAGATGTTGCATTACCTCATGCCTAAATCCATGGTCAGAATACGGGTACAAAGAAAAAGAAAAATGTATAAAAAGGGAATTAAGTTCCATTTATGCACGCGTAACTCGGGTCCCCTTAGTGAGAACCATTGGGTATGTGAGATTCCAACTGACTTATTTTCCTGTTACATCAGCATTCATCATTATGCAACAATTTAGTGTTAACAACCTAATCCGAAAACAATATCAACCTCAGATTTTGGTTCAAATAGTATTCGTTTTCTTTCAAATAATTAGTTCTGTTATTAACATAGAGCCCTTAATGTAACGGTAAATCTAACCGCAGGCGGCAGCGCTATAGGTTCAGGGGTGTGCCAGAAATATTTTCTCTATTTTCACTAACACAATTATCCTTGCACATGCTGGTGTTGGCGCTTCAAGTTGTGTATGTACGGTCTTTTATGTATCACTTGGAATCAACCCCAATTCCAACGTTAGTCCGTTATAGTTTGTTAAATATCTTACAGAAACGAAATAACAACATGTAGACCTATCTTTGCAAAATACGTTAACTTGAACCTAATTTGCAGTCCACATTGTTCTAAGTAATTGCATGGCTTCAATAGCATTCCTACTGATATAAGGGGTGGGTCTACTGTAAATGTCATTATGGCTGAACATGGACATGCCAAGCATTGTCAATAAGCAAGATAACATTAATTATCGATAAGGCCTAAAAATAGAACGAATAATTCTAATAAAATTGTTTAAAAAAGGAAACTTGTTTTATATCACACTTACAGGTTCCGTAATTTCTTCCCGTGGGCATGTAATGTTAAAACGCAGACAATGGAGGGTTTTACGCACATCCAAACTTTTCTCAGTAGCTGGACCAAGATCCAATTCAATGAGAAAGAGAGAAGGTCAACTCACCGTTATACTGCTCCCAAGTAGGCCAATGTTTTATAAAAAATGATCAGAACCATTTTATAGAGCAGATCACATTCACACATCTCCAGATGCTGCGTTGCATGCGCACCACGGACGTTGAAACCGTAAAACAAGGAAGGTGATACATTCTAATAAGATTGCTTGTATTTCGTTTAATTTTATTTCAACCAATCTGTTTATCAGCAACAATACATACACACAAAAGGAAATGACATCATAAAATCACAAGGATAAAAAGACACGCATTGCTGTTGAACCAGCTTTTGTTATAGTAGAGTTAAGGTAGGGCTTGGTTTTTGAACATATACAACGGAAAACAAGCAATTGTTACAGGTTACAGATAACGTCTAAATACGAGGGTCACCGATATTTCATGATGGGCAAAGCCTACACCATGGAGGGAGTTTGACGCATGTCCAAACGGAATCTGCATGGTTAAAATAATGTGGGGATGCCTACAATGCGTAAAAAGGGAATGTCAGCTCACTGTTTTACTGCTCTCAAACTTTATATTTTAATAACGGTTTGTTGATTAAACTTGACTTCCAAGCGGTCTCAGGAGCCAAACCATTTATCGACAGTCTAGACTACAACACGATTACGTTGAGCAGGACAAAAAAAAGCCTTAAGTGAGAGGATAGTATGCTTGGTTTTTAACAAAATAAAAACGAAATGGGGAAAAAGTGTTTTTTATGTTTCTGAATACGAAGTACATGGGCACCAAAAGCACATTCGCCTACTATTGTTCCAGTCGCATATGGGCAGTGTGCTTCACGGCTGGATAGCGTTTCCGCTGTCAGAATTCATGCCTAACCAATTACGTTAAGGCTAAAACCCATGAAACGCCGTTTTGGGTCTTGGCGTGTCTAAACAGAACACTATTTGAAGCGTTAAATCAACTTTTAATTTGACACGTCAGCAAGCTTTAGCTTGGTAACGTTACCTAGCCAGCACCAATACAACCAGCCTGAAAACAATGAAACTGCAGTCATTTTCATTTTTCTTAGCAATGATTTAGGCATCCTTGTGAGTAAGTATTAGCTCGGTAGCCACTTGTTCACCTATTGAAATTGAACTTCAGTTCATGAAAATAAATACCTAGCCAGCTACTTAACCCTGTTGCCCAAACCTAACGTTATAAGCTGCCAGCTAGCTTCATCTGGTGAATGACACTCGACCGGACCGGTTATGTGTTGTGAAGCTAGCCACAATAAGGATTAGGCACAATAGTGGAATTTGAGGTCTGTTGTGCGCGCTAAATAGCGTTTCAATCGGTGACGTCACCGATTGAAAAGCTATTTAGCGTGTACCACCGCTAACTAAGCTAGCCGTTTCACATCCGGTACACTTTCAAAATGAAAGTACCTCTTTGAAAGTGATGCGGAAGGTTACAATTGGTGGAATCATGCCATATTTAAACGATATAATGTTAAACATGGTTGTTACATATGAAATACTAGTGATAGTGTAATCAATGTGTAATAACTACGGAAAAAATGTATGAACACGTTAAATTATTATGTGATGTGCAGTCATATTCAGGTCCTGATTGGTCAACAAGCTTATTTGACACATCAAATAGTGTAATTTGACCTGTATCTTTAATAACACGCAAAGACCCAGACGGCATTCCAAAAAAACAGCTTTTGGTTGGTCTTAAATATCCCTACCAGTGCTGGCTGAAATTAACACTTTGGATCATGTTTTTAAGGACATTCCTCAAACATGTCCATCTGAATGTAAGTGCGCTGATGTTAGACAGGTAAATTGCAGAATCAACCCCTCCCATCTGAATGTAAGCGTGCTGATGTTAGACAGGTAAATTGCAGAATCAACCCCTCCCATCTGAATGTAAGCGTGCTGATGTTAGACAGGTAAATTGCAGAATCAACCCCTCCCATCTGAATGTAAGCGTGCTGATGTTAGACAGGTAAATTGCAGAATCAACCCCTCCCATCTGAATGTAAGTGTGCTGATGTTAGACAGGTAAGTTGCCGAACCTGATGTTAGGGCAGGAAAATGCCAGTGCACCAGTGTTTTCATGAGGAAATAGCAAACTAATGTGTGTTTGACACTAGTGCCACATTAAAGGCGAATTTCAACCTGGGGGAATCTGGGCTTGTTTCCATTCATCTATGAAGTATTGCTGGGACAGTGAGATGTGTTTCACACATAATTGCCCAGGAGGAGGGCAGGACAGGAAGTTGTGCGCTGAATGATACACCCTATGATGGTTCTAGTGTATTTCACAAAGGCGGCACAATACGTTTTTGGACATATTATATGGTTGATATGGTTGATATGGTAGATATGGTTGATATGTTTGTCCTTGTTCGAAAAAGCCATTGGACGTCTTTCAGCGATGTTCCTATCTGAGATTTTATTGCTAAATATTCAAGCAGACACATTTTTTTCCAGTCTCTGAAAGACTACAAATTATGTTGGGCGGTGCTTCATGCTCTGACCCCCTTTTTGAAAATTATGCTAGGTATTGTTGTAAAGGTAATCTGTGCACATGTATGCATGTTCAACTAGTCTACCCTAATGTTGATGTTATGCTGACATGGTTCAATTGTTGTTCAAACTGTACAATACGGTATAATTGTTTTTGTTGTTTTGTATTACAGAAAACACCATGTGGTGCCCAAGCTTCTTCCTGTAGTGGATTCTAGATACAGAAACATAATTCCTTTGCCTGCGCGTGTCTTTGTAGCATACCTGTATCCCCTGAACTGTATTAGACGTTAGGCTGGATTTCAAGCAGATGACTCACAAGGAGCTGAATGGCAGTTGGATCATGACAACACTCCTCCCGCAGCTTTACAAGTATTCCTTGAACTTGCTGTATGTTTTTTTGGAATGGCAATTTCATCATGACCACCTCGCCCAACATCTGCTTATCAGCAGTTCTCTTAGCTACAGATTGGTTAAATCACAATATCTGGAGTAACACAGATTCTTGTTATCCCTTACTGGTAACTTGGTAACTTAGCTAGCTACCGGTAGCCATGACTAAAAAGAGGTATGATTTAAAAAAAAAATGTTTAGTTACTAAACAGCAAGCTACAACGTTACTACCAGCCACCTAAAGCTAGGTTTACCAGCAAACCTTAGCATGTGACTGGTGTTGGCTAGCTAGTATGCCTTGTACCTGCTAACTTGTTAAAATTTTACTAGCTAGGTATGTAACGTAATTGACGAGGGTTAACATTGGTTATGATTATGACCATGGATGCATTTCAATCTCACCAAATTATAGGCATGATGCAAGATAGGATTCCAAACAGACAAGTATTGCATATCCAGCAAGCTAAATAGCTAAGTTTATTAACAAACAGTGAGGAGAAACAATAACACAACAATCTACTGTTGTAAATCTCTAAAACTGAAGCATATTTCACTATAAAAAGATTTGCCTAAGCATGCCTGATAGACATGGCTGTAGCCAGATACCTTCTGCCCACATACCTAGTGTCACGCCTTGGTCATTGTATTTTGTGGTTTTGTTATATGTTTGGGTAGGCCAGGGTGTGACATGGGTTTATATGTTGTATTCGTATTGGGGTTTGTATTATTTGGGATCGCGGCTGATTAGGGGTGTGTCTAGTTAGGCTTGGCTGCCTGAGGCGGTTCTCAATTGGAGTCAGGTGATTCTCGTTGTCTCGGATTGGGAACCGTATTTAGGTAGCCTGAGTTCGCTTTGTATTTCGTGGGTGTTTGTACCTGTCTCTGTGTTGTAGTCACCAGATAGGCTGTAATTAGTTTCATGTTCTGTTCTGTTGTTTTTGTATTTAGTTTCAGTTATTTCATGTACCGCGTATTTCTTTCATTAAAGTCATGAGTAACCTACACGCTGCATTTCGGTCTGACTCTCTTCTTTCAACAGACGAACGCCATTACAGAAACACCCACCTCTCACGGACCGAGCAGCGTGTAACTGGCAATGACGTAGATAACTGGCAGGAGCTAAAGGAGGACGTTATGGAAGGTAAAGGCATGGAGTATACGACGTGGGAAGAAATCGACAGGTGGGCGGCCGACCCAGAGAGAGTGCAGGCGCCCGCCTGGGATTCGCTTCACCAGTGCGAAGAGGGCTATAGACGAATGGAGTCTAAAAGGAAAACACGGCGACGCAGAGCGAAAACCGAAAGTAACCCCCAAATATTTATTGGGGGAGAGCGCAGAGAGAGAGTGGCTGAGTCAGGAATCAGACCTGAGCCTACTCTCCCTGTTAACCGTGAAGAGCAGTTGCAGTGGGAGAGGCTGCACCACTTGGAGAATTGGACATGGGAGGAGGAATTAGACGGTAAAGGACCCTGGGCTCAGCCTGGAGAATATCGCCGTCCCAAGGAAGAAATATAAGCGGCTAAAGCGGAGAGGCGCTGGTATGTGGAGGCAGCACGGCGACACGGTTGGAAGCCGGAAAAGCAGCCCAAAACAATTATTGGGGGAAGGCTAGAAGGGAGAATAGTTATGCCAGGTAGGAGACCTGCGCAAACTCCCTGTGCTCACCATTGGGCTAGAGAGACCGGGCAGGCACCGTGTTATGCTATGGAGTGCACAGTGTTTCCAGTGCGGGTGCAGAGCCAGGTGCGGCACATACCAGCCCTTCCTATTGGCCGGGCTAGAGTGGGCATCGAGCCAGGTAAGCTTGGGCAGGCTCGGTGCTCAAGAGCTCCAGTGCGCCTGCATGGTCCGGTCTATCCAGAGCCACCTCCACACACCAGTCCTCCGGTAGCAGCTCCCCGCACCAGGCTTCCTGTGCGTGTCCTCGATCCAGTACCACCAGTTCCAGCACAACGCACCAGGCCTCCAGTGCGCCTCGCCTGTTCAGCGCAGCCAGCCCTTTCTCCTCTCCTGCGCTGCCGGAGTCTCCCGCCTGCCCAGCGCCGCCAGTGCCGCCAGTCTGCCCAGCGCCGCCAGTGCTCCCAGTCTGCCCAGCGCCGCCAGTGCTCCCAGTCTGCCCAGAGCCGCCAGTGCCCTCAGTCTGCCCAGCGCCGCCAGTGCTCCCAGTCTGCCCAGTGCCGCCAGTGCTCCCAGTCTGCCCAGCGCCACCAGTCTGCCCAGCACCGCCAGTCTGCCCAGCGTCGCCAGTCTGCCCAGCGCCCCCAGTCTGCCCAGCGCCGCCAGTCTGCCAGGATCCACCAGAAGTGCCAGTCTGCCAGGATCCGCCAGAAGTGCCAGTCTGCCAAGATCCGCCAGAAGTGCCAGTCTGCCAAGATCCGCCAGAAGTGCCAGTCTGCCAAGATCTGCCAGTCTGCAAAGAGCTGTCAGCCTGCATGGAGCAGTCAGAGCTGTCAGTCTGTAAGAAGCAGCCAGAGCTATCAGTCTGTAAGAAGCAGCCAGAGCTGTCAGTCTGCTTAGAGCAGCTAGATCCGCCAGTCAGCCATGATCTTCTAGATCGGCCAGACAACCAGTCTCTTCCAGTTCCGCCAGCCAGCCAGGATTTACCGGAGCCTACTACCTGCCTGAGCTTCCTCTCAGTACTGGGCTTCCTCTCAGTACTGGGCTTCCTCTCAGTACTGGGCTTCCCCTCAGTACCGGGCTTCCCCTCAGTACCGGGCTTCCCCTCAGTACCGCGCTTCCCCTCAGTCCCGGGCTGCTTCGGTCCCGAGCTGCCCCTCTGTCCCGAGCTGCCCCTCTGTCCCGAGCTTCCCCTCTGTCCCAGGCTGCCCCTCTGTCCCGAGCTGCCCCTCTGTCCTGAGATGCCCCTCTGTCCTGAGATGCCCCTCTGTCCTGAGATGCCCCTCTGTCACGAGCTGCTCCTCAGTTATGTGGGGATCTGGGTGAGGACTATTAGGCCATGGTCGGTGGAGAAGGTGGATTATCCCAGGACACGAAGGGGAGGTAATAGGACATTAATGGAGTGGGGTCCACGTCCCGAGCCAGAACCGCCACCATGGACAGACGCCCACCCGGACCCTCCCTATGCTCTTGAGGTGCGTCCGGGAGTCCGCACCTTAGGGGGGGAGTTCTGTCACGCCTTGGTCATTGTATTTTGTGGTTTTGTTATATGTTTGGGTAGGCCAGGGTGCGACATGGGTTTATATGTTATATTCGTATTGGGGTTTGTATTATTTGGGATCGCGGCTGATTAGGGGTGTGTCTAGTTAGGCTTGGCTGCCTGAGGCGGTTCTCAATTGGAGTCAGGTGATTCTCGTTGTCTCGGATTGGGAACCGTATTTAGGTAGCCTGAGTTCGCTTTGTATTTCGTGGGTGTTTG
This sequence comes from Oncorhynchus gorbuscha, assembly GCF_021184085.1. Classification (NCBI taxonomy): domain Eukaryota; kingdom Metazoa; phylum Chordata; class Actinopteri; order Salmoniformes; family Salmonidae; genus Oncorhynchus; species Oncorhynchus gorbuscha. The sequence goes on along the minus strand of NC_060173.1, from coordinate 69,608,669 downwards.
TACCTGTCTCTCTGTTGTAGTCACCAAATAGGCTGTAATTAGTTTCACGTTCCGTTCTGTTGTTTTTGTATTTAGTTTCAGTTATTTCATGTACCGCGTATTTCTTTCATTAAAGTCATGAGTAACCTACACGCTGCATTTCGGTCCGACTCTCTTACATTTACATTACATTTAAGTCATTTAGCAGACGCTCTTATCCAGAGCGACTTACAAATTGGTGCATTCACCTTATGACATCCAGTGGAACAACCACTTTACAATAGTGCATCTAAATATTTTAAGGGGGGGGGGTGAGAAGGATTACTTTATCCTATCCTAGGTATTCCTTAAAGAGGTGGGGTTTCAGGTGTCTCCGGAAGGTGGTGATTGACTCCGCTGTCCTGGCGTCGTGAGGGAGTTTGTTCCACCATTGGGGAGCCAGAGCAGCGAACAGTTTTGACTGAGCTGAGCGGGAACTGTACTTCCTCAGTGGTAGGGAGGCGAGCAGGCCAGAGGTGGATGAACGCAGTGCCCTTATTTGGGTGTAGGGCCTGATCAGAGCCTGGAGGTACTGAGGTGCCGTTCCCCTCACAGCTCCGTAGGCAAGCACCATGGTCTTGTAGCGGATGCGAGCTTCAACTGGAAGCCAGTGGAGAGAGCGGAGGAGCGGGGTGACGTGAGAGAACTTGGGAAGGTTGAACACTAGACGGGCTGCGGCGTTCTGGATGAGTTGTAGGGGTTTAATGGCACAGGCAGGGAGCCCAGCCAACAGCGAGTTGCAGTAATCCAGACGGGAGATGACAAGTGCCTGGATTAGGACCTGCGCCGCTTCCTGTGTGAGGCAGAGTCGTACTCTGCGGATGTTGTAGAGCATGAACCTACAGGAACGGGCCACCGCCTTGATGTTAGTTGAGAACGACAGTTTGTTGTCCAGGATCACGCCAAGGTTCTTAGCGCTCTGGGAGGAGGACACAATGGAGTTGTCGAGATGGCGAGATCATGGAACGGGCAGTCCTTCCCCGGGAGAAAGAGCAGCTCCGTCTTGCCGAAGTTCAGCTTGAGGTGGTGATCCGTCATCCACACTGATATGTCTGCCAGACATGCAGAGATGCGATTCGCCACCTGGTCATCAGAAGGGGGAAAGGAGAAGATTAATTGTGTGTCGTCTGCATAGCAATGATAGGAGAGACCATGTGAGGTTATGACAGAGCCAAGTGACTTGGTGTATAGCGAGAATAGGAGAGGGCCTAGAACAGAGCCCTGGGGGACACCAGTGGTGAGAGCGCGTGGTGAGGAGACAGATTCTCGCCACACCACCTGGTAGGAGCGACCTGTCAGGTAGGACGCAATCCAAGCGTGGGCCGCGCCGGAGATGCCCAACTCGGAGAGGGTGGAGAGGAGGATCTGATGGTTCACAGTATCGAAGGCAGCCGATAGGTCTAGAACGATGAGAGCAGAGGAGAGAGAGTTAGCTTTAGCGGTGCGGAGCGCCTCCGTGATACAGAGAAGAGCAGTCTCAGTTGAATGACTAGTCTTGAAACCTGACTGATTTGGATCAAGAAGGTCATTCTGAGAGAGATAGCGGGAGAGCTGACCAAGGACGGCACGTTCAAGAGTTTTGGAGAGAAAAGAAAGAAGGGATACTGGTCTGTAGTTGTTGACATCGGAGGGATCGAGTGTAGGTTTTTTCAGAAGGGGTGCAACTCTCGCTCTCTTGAAGACGGAAGGGACGTAGCCAGCGGTCAGGGATAAGTTGATGAGCGAGGTGAGGTAAGGGAGAAGGTCTCCGGAAATGGTCTGGAGAAGAGAGGAGGGGATAGGGTCGAGCGGGCAGGTTGTTGGGTGGCCGGCCGTCACAAGACGCGAGATTTCATCTGAGAGAGAGGGGAGAAAGAGGTCAGAGCACAGGGTAGGGCAGTGTGAGCAGAACCAGCGGTGTTGTTTGACTTAGCAAACGAGGATCGGATGTCGTCGATCTTCTTTTCAAAATGGTTGACGAAGTCATCTGCAGAGAGGGAGGAGGGGGGAGGGGGAGGAGGATTCAGGAGGGAGGAGAATGTGGCAAAGAGCTTCCTAGGGTTAGAGGCAGATGCTTGGAATTTAGAGTGGTAGAAAGTGGCTTTAGCAGCAGAGACAGAGGAGGAAAATGTAGAGAGGAGGGAGTGAAAGGATGCCAGGTCCGCAGGGAGGCGAGTTTTCCTCCATTTCCGCTCGGCCTTCCGGAGCCCTGTTCTGTGAGCTCGCATTGAGTCGTCAAGCCACGGAGCGGGAGGGGAGGACCGAGCCGGCCTGGAAGATAGGGGACATAGAGAGTCAAAGGATGCAGAAAGGGAGGAGAGGAGGGTTGAGGAGGCAGAATCAGGAGATAGGTTGGAGAAGGTTTGAGCAGAGGGAAGAGATGATAGGATGGAAGAGGAGAGAGTAGCGGGGGAGAGAGAGCGAAGGTTGGGACGGCGCGATACCATCCGAGTAGGGGCAGTGTGGGAAGTGTTGGATGAGAGCGAGAGGGAAAAGGATACAAGGTAGTGGTCGGAGACTTGGAGGGGAGTTGCAATGAGGTTAGTGGAAGAACAGCATCTAGTAAAGATGAGGTCGAGCGTATTGCCTGCCTTGTGAGTAGGGGGGGAAGGTGAGAGGGTGAGGTCAAAAGAGGAGAGGAGTGGAAAGAAGGAGGCAGAGAGGAATGAGTCAAAGGTAGACGTGGGGAGGTTAAAGTCGCCCAGAACCGTGAGAGGTGAGCCGTCCTCAGGAAAGGAGCTTATCAAGGCATCAAGCTCATTGATGAACTCTCCGAGGGGACCTGGAGGGCGATAAATGATAAGGATGTTAAGCTTGAAAGGGCTGGTAACTGTGACAGCATGAAATTCAAAGGAGGTGATAGACAGATGGGTAAGGGGAGAAAGGGAGAATGACCACATGGGAGAGATAAGGATCCCTATGCCACCACCCCGCTGACCAGAAGCTCTCGGGGTGTGCAAGAACACGTGGGCGGACGAAGAGAGAGCAGTAGGAGTAGCAGTGTTATCTGTGGTGATCCATGTTTCTGTCAGTGCCAAGAAGTCGAGGGACTGGAGGGAGGCATAGGCTGAGATGAACTCTGCCTTGTTGGCTGCAGATCGGCAGTTCCAGAGGCTACCGGAGACCTGGAACTCCACGTGGGTCGTGCGCGCTGGGACCACCAGATTAGGGTGGCAGCGACCACGCGGTGTGGAGCGTTTGTATGGTCTGTGCAGAGAGGAGAGAACAGGGATAGACAGACACATAGTTGACAGGCTACAGAAGAGGCTACGCTAATGCAAGGAGATTGGAATGACAAGTGGACTACACGTCTCGAATGTTCAGAAAGTTAAGCTTACGTAGCAAGAATCTTATTGACTAAAATTATTAAAAATTATACAGTACTGCTGAAGTAGGCTAGCTGGCAGTGGCTGCGTTGTTGACTTTGTAGGCTAGCTGACAGTGGCTGCGTTGTTGACACTACACTAATCAAGTCGTTCCGTTGAGTGTAGTAGTTTCTACAGTGCTGCTATTCGGGGCTAGCTGGCTAGCTAGCAGTGTTGATTACGTTACGTTGCGTTAAAAGAACGACAATAGCTGGCTAGCTAACCTAGAAAATCGCTCTAGACTACACAATTATCTTTGATACACAGACGGCTATGTAGCTAGCTATGTAGCTAGCTACGATCAAACAAATCAAACCGTTGTGCTGTAATGAAATGAAATGAAAAATGTGATACTACCTGTGGAGCGAAGCGGAATGCGACCGGGTTGTTGAGTGCGGAAGTTCTATTCAGTAGACGTTGGCTAGCTGTTGGCTAGCTAGCAGTGTCTCCTACGTTAAGGACGACAAATAGCTGGCTAGCTAACCTCGGTAAATTAAGATAATCACTCTAAGACTACACGCTCTAAACTACACAATTATCTTGGATACGAAGACAGCAAAGACAACTATGTAGCTAGCTAACACTACACTAATCAAGTCGTTCAGTTGAGTGTAATAGTTTCTACAGTGCTGCTATTCGGTAGACGGTGGACGTTTGCTAGCTGGCTAGCTGCTGGGCAGATAGCAGTGTAGACTACGTTAGGACGACGAAATACGAAGTTGCAATAGAAGTGCTGACTGTTTCACTTTGTTGTCCTCTTTCTTTTCCTTTTTCTTCTGTCCTTCTTTTGTCCTTATTTTGTCTTCCTTTCTTCTGTTAACTAGATATTTTTTGTTGTTATTCTTTGTAAGCTAGCTAGCTTCTTCCAGGAGAGTCCCTAGCAACTGCTTAGCAACAAGTAAACAATTCTGCTAGCAATTCACCTAGCTAAGATAACTGTACAATTTTATGACAAAAAATAGTTAATTTTTCAAAAGCCTGTCTTGTTTAGTTTGTTCCTTGTTTTGTCTTCTATTGAGTCTTGCAGTTTTCTCTTGATTTTTTCGATGTACTTCACTCTAAAAAAACATTTAAATCTCAATAAATACAGGAGCTCATTTTTCAGCAGCTGCTCAATTTAGAACTCCGGAATCTCTTCTTCCAACAGACGAACGCCATTACACCTAGGCTCATTTGTACGGTCTGGTCACTGTGCGAAGGTTGAGGGGTTGTTGTAAATGTAATCTCTGTGTCTGTGCACATGTACGAATGTTCAACTAGTCTATCCGAATGTTGATGTTATGCTGGCACAGTTATGCTGGCACAGTTGATGTTATGCTGGCATACTCTATCGTTCAACTGTACGATAGAGTATGGTGCCCGGGCTTCTTCCTGCAGTGGATTCTAGATACAGAAACACACTTCCTTTGCCTGCACGTGTCGTTGTAGCATAACTGTATCCCCTGAACTGTATTAGACATTAGGCTGGATTTCAAGCAGATGACTCACCAGGAGCTGAATGGCAGTTGGATCATGACAACACTCCTCCCGCAGCTTTACAAGTATTCCTTGAACTTTCTGTATGTTTCTTTGGCATGGCAATTTCATTTCGACCAACCGTAGTGATGTCGTCTTTGTCCACGATTCGGGGAAATAGGAGTCTCATAAAATGTCAGTGTTCAGTTACAGGGGGTCAGTTTGAATAAAGAAAATGCTCCATTATTACAATAAATAATTTTTTTTCTCCATGAAGTTATCCAACAATATGTGCTCTGCCATCGTGTCTAATTCAAGTCTTCTCACTCATTGATCCTGATCAATGAGAGAAATAGACAAAAAGTCAGCAAAGATCTTTTTGGGTAAATCACATTATCTGGTGTAACAATCTATAGATACAGTTCTCTGCACTTGTCTGTCTCTACACCTGAGACACACTCGGACATTCTGAACTGTACTACACTGTTCATACAATTTTTGGGGTATGTTCCTTTTACCATATAATGTTCTTGTTGATTACCCAATTTCATTCTCATCTGACCAGAGTACCTTCTTCCACATGTTTGGAGAGTCTCCCACATGCCTTTTGGCAAACACCAAACGTGTTTGCTTATTTTTTCTTCAAGCTTTTTTCTGGCCACTCTTCCGTAAAACCCAGCTCTGTGGAGTGTATGGCTTAAAGTGGTCCTATGGACAGATAGGACCACTGCTGTGGAACCACTGCTGTGGAGCTTTGCAGCTCCTTCAGGGTTATCATTGGTCTCTTTGTTGCATCTCTGATTAATGCCTGGTCAGTGAGTTTTGGTGGGCGGCCCTCTCTTGGAAGGTTTGTTGTGGTGCCATATTCTTTCAATTTTTTTACTGGGGGATGTTCAAAGTTTCTGATATTTTTTATAACCCAACCCTGATCTGTACTTCTCCACAACTTTGTCCCTGACCTGTTTTGAGAGCTCCTTGGTCTTCATGGTGCTGCTTGCTTGGTGGTGCCCCTCGCTTAGTGGTGTTGCAGACTCTGGGGCCTTTCAGAACAGGTGTATATATACTGAGATCATGTGACACTTAAATAAAATCCATCTGTGTGCAATCTAACTAATTATGTCACTTCTGAAGGTAATTGGTTCCACCAGATCTTATTTAAATTCTAAATCAGTGGTCTCCAACCCAGTTCCTGGAGAGCTACAGTCCTGTAGGTTTTCACTCCAACCCTAATCTAGCACACATGATTCTAATCATTTGTTGGTTGATAAGCAGAACAAGGTTAGTTGAAAATGTGGTTGGAGCAAAAACCTACAACAGGGTAGCTCTCCATGAGACAGGTTGGTGACCCCTGTACTACCACAGGAGGTTAGAGGCACCTTAACTGGGGAGGACTGACTCGTGGTAATGGCTGGAGCGAAATTGGTGGAATGGTATCAAATACATCAAACACATGGTTTCCAGAATTTTTTTCACACTAATTGTTCTTAATCACATTAGATCTTTTTCAGAACTGATCTGATAGGTCAAAATACTAATAAATGAAAAAAGATCAGAATTGGGCTGCTTGTGTAAACAGAGCCATGGTCCTTTATCCGGCTTCGGTACACTGTCAATTGTGTTCGGCATGGCGGGCTGGGGAAGCTGAGACTCGAGACGGGCTTGTCCCATCTGCGGTGAACGGCCAGCTGGATAAGACTGTGCCGAAATTGGTGTAGCGCTTCTTAATCATCAACGGTTTGGTCCTCTTGCAGAAGATTTGCTGTTACTGCAAGTGTCCTGGAAAGACATGGTGACTTGTGGTTCTAGCATTTTACACTTTTTGTGGAAGGGACATAGGGCAACACGCCATTGTTGGTAAAGGTATCAACCGAATGGGACCGACTAGCATATTGTTTAGGGACAATGAGGGGAAATTGGGAGCTGCTTTTGAGAGGGAATATCAGCCACCAAAGTGAATGGGCTCAGGGGGCAAAAGAAGAGGTGAAAAGTCTGAGGAAGGCAGTTTTTACACAGTACGAATTGTTGTGTATGGTTCTTACACAGTATGAATTGTTGTAACAGCTCTCTCGGTGGTGGTAGGAAGAGCAGACCAAGGCGCAGCGTGGAAAGTGTTCATGATTCTTTTATTTAAAAAAAAACACTCAAACAAAATAACAAAAGTGAAAATGGAAGCGCACAGTTCTGCTCAGATACTAAACAGAAAACAAAATCCCACAACCTAATGTTGGGAAAAAGGACTGCCTAAGTATGATCCCCAATCAGAGCCAACGATAGACAGCTGATTGGGAACCACACTTGGCCAAAAACAAAGAAACAGAAGACATAGAATTTCCCACCCTAGTCACACCCTGACATAATCAAACATAGAGAATAATAAGGATCTCTAAGGTCAGGGAGCCTCCAGCGACGTTCCCCAGTCCGGGGCCTCCAGCGACGGTCTCCAGTCCGGAGCCTCCACTGAGAGTAGATATCCCCCCCAAAAGGTGCATACTCCGGCCGCAAACCTGAACCTATAGGGGAGGGTCCGTCCGGGTGGGTATCTACTCTCAGTGGAGGCTCCGGACTGGAGACCGTCGCTGGAGGCCCCGGACTGGGGAACGTCGCTGGAGGCTCCGGACTGGGGATCGTCACTGCAGGCTCCGGTCCAAGGATCATCACTGCAGGCTCCGGGCCATGGATCATCACTGGAGGCTTCGTGCCATGGATCATCACTGGAGGCTTCGTGCCATGGATCATCACTGGAGGATACAGGCCATGGATCATCACTGGAGGATTCGTACGTGGAGCCGGAACCGGCCTCACCGGACCGAGGAGACGTACTCGAAGCCTGTGCGTTGTGCTGCCACAACTCGTCCTGGCTGGATACCCACTTTAGCTCAGTGAGTGTGGAGAGCTGGCACTGGACGCACTGGGCTATTAAGGCCCACTGGAGGCATAGTGTGTAGAGCTGGCACAACGCGTCCTGGCTGAATACCACCTGTATCACGGCACGTGCGGGGAGCTGGCGCAGGCCGCACTGGGTTGTGCTGGCGAACTGGGGATACCGTGCGTAGAGCTGGCGCAGGATATCCTGGACCAAGGAGACGTACTGGAGACCAGAACCGCTGAGTCGGCACAATCCATCCTGGCTGGATGCCCACTCTAGCACGGAAAATGCGAGGAGCTGGCACAGAGTTCACCGGGCTGTGAATGAGCACTGGAGACACAGTGCACATCACCGCATAACACGGTGCCTTACCGGTCACACTCTCCCCACGGTAAGCACGGGGAGTTGGCTTAGGTCTAAACCCTGACTCCGCCAATCTCCCCATGTGCCTCCCCCAATTTGTTTTTGGAGCTGCCTCTCAGGCTTCCGTTATTGACCCAACTCCTCGTATCATCGCAGTTCCGCTCTAACTCCCTCCATCTGCTCCCTTGGATGGCGATACTCTCCGGCCTGCGTCCAGGGTCCTTCTCCATTCAGGATGTCTTCCCATGTCCACTCCTCCTGGCCACGCTGCTTGGTCCGAGTGGGGTAACATCTCACAGCAAGAACTGGCAAATCTGGTGCAGTCCATGAGGAGGAGATGTACTGCAGTACTTAATGCAGCTGGTGACCACACCAGATACTGACTTTTGATTTTGACCTCCACTTTGTTCAGGGACACATATTCAATTTCTGTTCGTCACATGTCTGTGGAACTTGTTCAGTTTATGTCTCAGTTGTTGAATCTTGTTATGTTCATACAAATATTTACACATGTTAAGTTTGCTGAAAATAAACACAGCTGACAGTAAGAGGACTTTTTTTTGCAGAGTTTAGGAATGGGCAGATGTTTTAGTTAGTGGTGTCAAGTATGGTCACGGGATGTTTCCAAGTCTCTGAGCCAGGTTGCAAAAGTTAGCATTACGCATAAAAGGTCCTAGGCCTTGCTTTGTCCCACCCAGGTCATCTGCATGCCTCTGGAAAGCCTATCTCATTGGGTACAAGACTGTCAAGCTGCTATAGTAGCCAATCCCATGTGTAATGGATGCCTACAGTTCGTAAACAAGCAACATCCTATTTTTGATGCACAACGATATAGTCACTCGGTGAACATTCAATTTTGTTATTTAGTCATACATCATCAGATAACATTGTTAATACGGTAGATTTGTTCCTACCAACCTAAGTATACCTACATGTAGCTATAGCTCAAACACATACCAAATCAAAGCTTACCTTGTAAGATGTTTGCTGTTTGGTGAAAAATGTGGACTCTTGGGGCTGGAGATCAATGACGGTAGGTCACAGGCAGACAAATAACATATCCTCATGATCTGTAGAGTGTTGGCTTCTGGTGTGTATCAACGTATTCCATGTTTATTTTGATTATACTTCACAACGCTAACTGGAATGTAGGTAGCAGCCATCTTGAAATGAGGTCATCGGCTTGGCCTGTCATTATACAGTTGAAGTCAGAAGTTTACATAGACTTATGTTGGAGTCATTAAAACTAGTTTTTCAACCACTCCACAAATTTCTTTTTAACAGGCTACCTAACTGATAAACAATTACAGGCTAATAACAAGGTATATATATGCTATCTTATTGAACAAGCAACTTAACTCAAATAATGATGTATGCACTAGGCATCTCTCTCCATCTCTCCCCAGGTTGTTGTGCTGCTTGGCTGGCTAGCTGCTCAATGGTTTCCTCCAGATATTGCCACTGTTTTCGCACACACTGCAGAACACACTGCCACCCTCAGCTGTGTGTCTCCGTCAGTTCCAGAAAGTCCACTCCTTGCATACATACTGTAAATATGATTAATCATAGATTGGCAAGGAAATCTTCTTCATCTTCACTGTCCAACTGCATTGTCACAGAGCTGGAACCAGCAGAAGAGGATGGAGTGGCCTTAAAGCTGTATGCTGCTGTGGTGCCAAACTGCTGCAGAACTTCACTTGGTAGTTTATGCTGGTAACAGGTATCACCAGCCAGCTTCAGTCCATACCGCACGAGGAGTATGGAGTTGAGAGTGTGCAGTGACATTCTATTTCTTAACTTTGACTTCACCACACTCATTTGGCTGAACAGCCGTTCAACCTGCACATTTGAGTGTGGCAAGGAGAGGGCAGCGAGTGCAGCTTTGCACAGTTCTTCAAATGGATTTGACGAGTCTGTGTAGTTATTGACTTCACTCCAAAACTGGACTGTATTTTCAGTTGAGTCCCACCTAAACAGATAGATGTTTCTCCATTGGGAAACAAATGTATCAATTGTTTGGGGCTGGTATCCCAGTAGCTCAGCTACTTTAATCATTTCAGTGGTGCCTTTATTGTACTTTAGTGTTTCCTTAACACTGAACAAGGCCATGTTTCACAAGGCTTCAAGGTTGTCTGGGAGCCTTGCTTACAGCTCCTCGCTTAAAGCAACAATGTAGTTAATACACTGTCTCCGAATGACCTTTTTGTCCTCTGGCGCAAGACTGAATCGGTACACCATGCTCTCGAAAAGGTACCCAAGGAATGGTGATGGACGGAGATGTCCATCAATGGAATACTTCAGAACATCAATTTTTGCCATAGTTTGACTACTCTGCTGCAAATTGATGTTAAGAGGTGTGCCAGATTGTCCAAAAGCTTGACAAGATATGTTTGATCTCCCTCAAATTACTTCACTGCAACTTGTACGTCGGACAGGATTGATTTCAAGAATGTCAGGTAGACATAGTTGGTCTTGTCCATGTACGTGGCGTGGAGCACATCCGCCATGTAGCAATGCTCACTGGCCTTGGTCAACTCAAAGTGGAGCTTCAGTTCCTCCCACTGGTTCAATATACGAGTTACTGCAGGCTTAATCGATAGCCAACGTGTGGCACACATTGGTGATCTGCAGGGGTTTCTGGCCATAATTAATGATGGCTTACACTGCGTTGTACGCCTCGCGCCGTTTTGGGGAAATCGAAAACCAGTTGTAGGTTTCCCTGATTAAGTACTCAACACTCCTAGGGATGGTTTCTTTGGATGCTGCACAGACAGCCAATTGTAAAGAATGGAACACACAGCGGATGGCACACACAACGGATGATTACCAAATTGGGCATTGCACATTCTTCCTTTAAAATCATGTGCACCCCATTGTGCACCCCAGTCATCACGGACGCATTATCAGTGCCAATATCCTGAAGATTCTCTTTTTTTCAAGTTACACCTCTCAAGAAACTCAACTACCGCCTTTGCTATTGATCTGGCATCGCCTCTCCAATTCAACCAGCCTGAGAAATGTGGACACAATGGTTCTATTTTTAGCACTGAAATACCGAATCACCACAACCCAGGTATTTCGAGACACTGACATCAGTGGACTCATCCAAAAGGAGACTGAACTTCTCATCCCTCAAATCTGATGTTAGCCTTTTGAGAAAATAAGTAGCCTGTACTCCCCTAATCATTTCTGTGCACTTGGTGCGGTGCATTTGGAAGTTTGTTGCTGCCACAAAATCTGAAAAGGCAGCTTTGCAAGCCATACCTAAATGGTTGCATGCTAGCAGCGAATAATGCTCTGCAGTGGCCATTGCCATAGTAGCTTCTGCACTTTTGCAGTTATCCACTTTTTTAACCAACTGTGGTAATGTAGACTGCATTGTGGGGTTGTGAGGTTTTTATTTATTTATATGCTTTGCATATCTGATTTTTCATTTTTTATTTTTTTATTTCACCTTTATTTAACCAGGTAGGCTAGTTGAGAACACGTTCTCATTTACAACTGCGACCTGGCCAAGATAAAGCATAGCAGTGTGAACAGACAACAACACAGAGTTACACATGGAGTAAACAATAAACAAGTCAATAACACAGTGGAAAGAAAAAAAGAGTCTATATACATTTGTGTGCAAAAGGCATGAGGAGGTAGGCGTATAATTACAATTTTGCAGATTAACACTGGAGTGATGAATGATCAGATGGTCATGTGCAAGTAGAGATACTGCTGTGCAAAAGAGCAGAAAAGTAAATAAATATAAACAGTATGGGGATGAGGTAGGTAAATTGGGTGGGCTATTTACCGATGGACTATGTACAGCTGCAGCAATCGGTTAGCTGCTCAGATAGCAGATGTTTGAAGTTGGTAAGGGAGATAAAAGTCTCCAACTTCAACAATTTTTGCAATTCATTCCAGTCACAGGCAGCAGAGAACTGGAAGGAAAGGCGGCCAAATGAGGTGTTGGCTTTGGGGATGTTCAGTGAGATACACCTGCTGGAGCGCGTGCTACGGGTGGGTGTTGCCATTGTGACCAGTAAACTGAGATAAGGTGGAGCTTTACCTAGCATGGACTTGTAGATGACCTGGAGCCAGTGGGTCTGGCGACGAATATGTAGCGAGGGCTAGCCGACTAGAGCATACAGGTCGCAGTGGTGGGTGGTATAAGGTGCGTTAGTAGCAAAACAGATGGCACTGTGATAAACTGCATCCAGTTTGCTGAGTAGAGTATTGGAAGCTATTTTGTAGATGACATCGCCGAAGTCGAGGATCGGTAGGATAGTCAGTTTTACTAGGGTAAGTTTGGCGGCGTGAGTGAAGGAGGCTTTGTTGCGGAATAGAAAGCTGACTCTAGATTTGATATTAGATTGGAGATGTTTGATATGAGTCTGGAAGGAGAGTTTACAGTCTAGCCAGACACCTAGATACTTATAGATGTCCACATATTCTAGGTCGGAACCATCCAGGGTGGTGATGCTAGTCGGGCGTGCGGGTGCAGGCAGCGAACGGTTGAAAAGCATGCATTTGGTTTTACTGGCCTTTAAGAGCAGTTGGAGGCCACGGAAGGAGTGTTGTATGGCATTGAAGCTCGTTTGGAGAGAATGGTGTCGTCTGCGTAGAGGTGGATCAGGGAATCGCCCACAGCAAGAGTAACAACATTGATATATACAGAGTAAAGAGTGGGCCCGAGAATTTAACCCTGTGGCACCCCCATAGAGACTGCCAGTAGACCGGACAACATGCCCTCCGATTTGACAAACTGAACTCTGTTTGCAAAGAAGTTGGTGAACCAGGCAAGGCAGTCATTAGAAAAACTGAGGCTACTGAGTCTGCCGATAAGAATATGGTGATTGACAGAGTCAAAAGCCTTGGCCAGGTCGATGAAGATGGCTGCACAGTACTGTCTTTTATCGATGGCGGTTATGATGTCGTTTAGTACCTTGAGCGTGGCTGAGGTGCACCCATGACCGGCTCGGAAACCAGATTGCACAGCGGAGAAGGTACGGTGGGATTCGAGATGGTCAGTGTTCTGTTTGTTGACTTGGCTTTCGAAGACATTAGATAGGCAGGGCAGGATGGATATAGGTCTGTAACAGTTTGGGTCCAGGGTGACTCCCCCTCTTCGTCACCTGAAGAGGGGGATGACTGTGGCAGCTTTCCGATCCTTGGGAATCTCAGACAATATGAAAGAGAGGTTGAACAGGCTGGTAATAGGGGTTGTGACAATGGCGGCGGATAGTTTCAGAAATAGAGGGTCCAGATTGTCAATCCCAGCTGATTTGTACGGGTCCAGGTTTTGCAGCTCTTTCAGAACATCTGCTATCTGGATTTGGGTAAAGGAGAAGCTGGGGAGGCTTGGGCGAGTAGCTGCGGGGGGGGGCTGTTGGCCGAGGTTGGAGTAGCGAGGAGGAAGGCATGGCCAGCCCTTGAGAAATGCTTGTTGAAGTTTTCGATAATCATGGATTTATTTGCAGTACGCACAGTATGCCCGACAATCATCCCTAATTACTGGCTTCAGCCACCCTTTAAAATCAGGTACAGACTCTTTTCTGTACTTCTGGCTGTACAATCTTGATTGAGACATGTTGATTGGTGTTGTAAGTTCTGTTCAAGACCAAACATTTGTGACCAACTATTTTCATTAGGTTTGTCTCGTTGAACGCATACTACTGCTGCTGCAGTCAGCCAACAATGATTTGCAATTTGCCGAAATTGCTCCTGGCCTGCTGCTGCCTGTGCACGAGCTGAGCGCAAGCTGCTGACGTCATGCACAATGCACTTTTGCAGCCAAGCACGTGTGTGGTGACTGAGTGTGTGACAGAGAAAATCGTTTTTGTGTAATTTAGAGGGAAAATGCGTGCATTTTAGCATTTGAGTCACTTTTCAAAAGATGCTAAAAGTTCCAAATACCGTTTTAAAAGTAGCTAAATTTGTTGCTAGGTGCTGTTTGAAAAAAAAGTTGGCAGGGAACTCTGAAAAGTTGCTAAATCTAGCATCAAAATTGCTGAGTTGGCATCACTGATCGGTCCATAAGCTGGGCTTTACAGAAGAGTGGCCAGAAAATAGACATTGCTTAATGAAAAAAATAAGCAAATGAGTTTGGTTCTCGCAAAAAGGCATTTGGGAGACTCTCCAAACATATGGAAGAAGGTACTCTTGTCAGATGAGACTAAAATTGAGCATTTTGGCCATCATGGAAAATGCTATGTCTGGCGCAAACCCAACACCTCTCATCACCCCGAGAACACCATCCCCACAGTGAAGCAGGGTGGTGGCAGCATCATGCTGTGGGGACTGGGAAACTGGTCAGAATTGAAGGAATGATGGATAGAGCTAAATCCAGGGAAATTCTTGAGGGAAACCTGTTTCAGTCTTCCAGAGATTTGAGACTGGATATTCACCTTCCAGCAGGACAATGACCATAAGAATACTGCTAAAGCAACACTCGAGTGGTTTAAGGGGAAACATTTAAATGTCTTGGAATGGCCTAGTCAAACCCCAGACCTCAATCCAATTGTGAATCTGTGGTATGCCTTAACGATTGCTGTACACCAGCAGGAACCCATCTAACTTGTAGGAGCTGGAGCAGTTTTGCCTTGAAGAATGGGTAGAAATCCCAGTGGCTAGATGTGCCAAGTTTATAAAGACATACCCCAAGAGACTTGAAGCTGTAATTACTGCAAAAGGTGGCTCTGCAAAGTATTGATGTTGGCGGGGTGAATTGTTATGCACGCTCAAGTTTATTATTTCTTTTTTGTTTCACATTAAATACTATTTTGCATCTTCAAAGTGGTAGGCATGTTGTTTATATCAAATGTTACAAACCCCCCAAAAATCTATTTTAATTCCAGGTTGTAAGGAAACAAAATAGGATAAATGCCAAGGGGGGTGAATACTAAGGGCAGCCATAGCATCAATGACAGAGCGGGAGAAGCATCCATCCTGTTATGCAGGTGAGTGAGGACCCAAAAGCGACTTAACAGAAACTGAGTTTATTAAAGTCCAAACAGGGAAAACATAATCCTTAATCTTTACAGGAGATGTCCAAACAGGGAAAACATAAATCCTCTAGTTGTTGAGGAGAATTGCAGGACAAGCGGCAACAGGCTGCAGGTCCCTTCGGGTAGGCGCGGGCCGTAGCGGACAGAGACACCTGCTCACACGCAGCATCTGATGAAAAGGCAAAACACGACAGGACGGAACAAGGGCACAGCAAACAAGAATCCGACAAGGACAGAGGCAGAAACCGAGAGAGAAATAGAGACCTAATCAGAGGGCAAAATAGGGGACAGGTGTGAGAGAGTAAACGAGGTCGTTAGGAGAATGAGGAACAGCTGGGAGCAGGAACGGAACGATAGAGAGAGAGGGGGATAGAGAGAGAGAAAGAAACCTAATACGACCAGCAGGGGGAAACGAAGAGAAGAGAAAGCACAGGGACAAGACATGACAATACAATACATGACAGTACCCCCCCACTCACCGAGCGCCTCCTGGCGCACTCAAGGAGGAAACCTGGCGGCAATGGAGGAAATCATCGATCAGCGAACGGTCCAGCACGTCCCGAGACGGAACCCAACTCCTTTCCTCAGGACCGTACCCCTCCCAATCCACTAGGAACTGATGACCACGTCCCCGAGGACGCATGTCCATAATCTTCCGGACCCTGTAGATAGGTGCGCTCTCGACAAGGACTGGGGGGAGACGAATGGGGGCGCGAAGAAAAGGCTTGACACAAGAGACATGGAAGACTGGGTGGACGCGACCAAGATGTCGCGGAAGAAGAAGTCGCACTGCGACAGGATTAACAACCTGGGAAATACGGAACGGACCAATGAACCGCGGGGTCAATTTGCGAGAAGCTGTCATAAGGGGAAGGTTACGAGTGGAGAGCCATACTTTCTGACCGCGACAATACCTAGGACTCTTAGTCCTACGCTTATTAGCGGCTCTCACAGTCTGCGCCCTATAACGGCAAAGTGCAGACCTGACCCTCTTCCAGGTGCGCTCACAATGTTGAACAAAAGCCTGAGCGGAGGGAACGCTGGACTCGGCGAGCTGGGACGAGAACAGAGGGGGCTGGTACCCAAAGCTACTCTGAAAAGGAGATAGCCCGGTCGCAGACGAAGGAAGCGAGTTGTGAGCGTATTCAGCCCAGGTGAGCTGTTCTGCCCAAGACGCAGGGTTTCGAAAGGAAAGACTGCGTAAGATGCGACCAATAGTCTGATTGGCCCGTTCTGCTTGACCGTTAGACCCGGAAGAGAGACTGACGGAAGCCTCAATCAAACGACAAAACTCCCTCCAAAACTGAGATGTGAATTGCGGACCCCTGTCCGAAACGGCGTCTGACGGAAGGCCATGAATTCTGAACACAGTCTCAATGATGATTTGTGCCGTCTCTTTAGCGGAAGGAAGCTTAGCGAGGGGAATAAAATGAGCCGCCTTAGAGAACCTATCGACAACCGTTAGAATAACAGTCTTCCCCGCTGACGAAGGCAGACCGGTAATAAATTCTAAGGCGATGTGAGACCATGGTCGAGAGGGAATGGAAAGCGGTCTGAGACGACCGGCAGGAGGAGAGTTACCGGACTTAGTCTGCGCGCAGTCCGAACAAGCAGCCACGAAACGGCGCGTGTCACGCTCCTGAGTAGGCCACCAAAAACGCTGGCGAATAGAAGCAAGCGTACCCCGAACGCCGGGGTGGCCAGCTAACTTGGCAGAGTGAGCCCACTGAAGAACGGCCAGACGAGTAGAAACGGGAACGAAAAGAAGGTTCCTAGGACAAGCGCGCGGCGACGGAGTGTGAGTGAGTGCTTGCTTTACCTGTCTCTCAATTCCCCAGACAGTCAACCCGACAACACGCCCCTCAGGGAGAATCCCCTCGGGGTCGGTAGAGGCTACAGAAGAACTGAAGAGACGGGATAAAGCATCAGGCTTGGTGTTCTTAGAGCCCGGACGATAAGAAATAACGAACTCGAAACGAGCGAAAAACAACGCCCAACGAGCCTGACGCGCATTGAGTCGTTTGGCAGAACGGAGGTACTCAAGGTTCTTATAGTCAGTCCAAACGACAAAAGGAACGGTCGCCCCCTCCAACCACTGTTGCCATTCGCCTAGGGCTAAGCGGATGGCGAGCAGTTCGCGGTTTCCCACATCATAGTTACGTTCTGACGGCGACAGGCGATGAGAAAAATACGCGCAAGG
The DNA here is from genome assembly GCF_021184085.1 of Oncorhynchus gorbuscha. NCBI lineage: Eukaryota > Metazoa > Chordata > Actinopteri > Salmoniformes > Salmonidae > Oncorhynchus > Oncorhynchus gorbuscha. The sequence continues at coordinate 69,591,428 of NC_060173.1, read as the reverse complement.
GTGGACCTTATCGTCAGAATGGGAGCGCTGGGACAGAATGGCTCCCACGCCCACCTCTGACGCGTCAACCTCGACAATGAATTGTTTAGTGACGTCAGGTGTAACAAGGATAGGAGCGGATGTAAAATGCTTCTTGAGGAGATCAAAAGCTCCCTGGGCGGAAACGGACCACTTAAAGCACGTCTTGACAGAAGTAAGGGCTGTGAGAGGAGCTGCCACTTGACCGAAATTACGAATGAAACGCCGATAGAAATTCGCGAAACCGAGAAAGCGCTGCAGCTCGACACGTGACTTAGGGACGGGCCAATCGCTGACAGCATGGACCTTAGCGGGATCCATCTGAATGCCTTCAGCGGAAATAACAGAACTGAGAAATGTGACGGAGGAGACATGAAAAGCGCACTTCTCAGCCTTCACATAAAGACAATTCTCTAAAAGGCGCTGGAGAACACGTCGAACGTGCTGAACATGAATCTGGAGTGACGGTGAAAAAATCAGGATATCGTCAAGGTAAACGAAAACAAAGATGTTCAGCATGTCTCTCAGTAAATCATTCACTAATGCCTGAAAGACAGCTGGAGCATTAGCGAGACCGAACGGCAGAACACGGTATTCAAAATGCCCTAACGGAGTGTTAAACGCCGTTTTCCACTCGTCCCCCTCCCTGATGCGCACGAGATGGTAAGCGTTACGAAGGTCCAACTTAGTAAAGAACCTGGCTCCCTGCAGAATCTCGAAGGCTGAAGACATAAGGGGAAGCGGATAACGATTCTTAACCGTTATGTCATTCAGCCCTCGATAATCCACGCAGGGGCGCAGGGTACCGTCCTTTTTCTTAACAAAAAAAACCCCGCTCCGGCGGGAGAGGAAGATGGGACTACGGTACCGGCGTCGAGAGCAACAGACAGATAATCTTCGAGAGCCTTACGTTCGGGAGCCGACAGAGAGTATAGTCTACCCCGGGGGGGAGTGGTACCCGGAAGGAGATAAATACTACAATCATACGACCGGTGAGGAGGAAGGGAGGTGGCCCTGGACCGACTGAAGACCGTGTGCAGATCATGATATTCCTCCGGCACCCCTGTCAAATCACCAGGCTCCTCCTGTGAAGAAGGGGCAGAAGAAACAGGAGGGATAGCAGACATTAAACATTTCACATGACAAGAAACGTTCCAGGAGAGGATAGAATTACTAGACCAATTAATAGAAGGATTATGACACACTAGCCAGGGATGACCCAAAACAACAGGTGTAAAAGGTGAACGAAAAATCAAAAAAGAAATGGTTTCACTATGATTACCAGAAACAGTGAGGGTTAAAGGTAGCGTTTCACATAATATCCTGGGGAGAGGACTACCATCCAAGGCGAACATGGCCGTGGGCTCCCCCTAACTGTCTGAGAGGAATGTCATGTTCCCGAGCCCAGGCTTCGTCCATAAAACAGCCCTCTGCCCCAGAGTCTATCAAGGCACTGCAGGAAGCTGCTGAACCGGTCCAGCGTAGATGGACCGACAAGGTAGTACAGGATCTTGACGGAGGAACCTGAGTAGTAGCGCTCACCAGTAGCCCTCCGCTTACTGATGAGCTCTGGCCCTTTACTGGACATGAAATGACATAATGACCAGCGGAACCGCAATAGAGACAGAGGCGGTTGGTGATTCTCCGTTCCCTCTCCTTAGTCGAGATGCGAATACCCCCCCAGCTGCATGGGCTCAACACCTGAGCCAGTGGGGGGAGATGGTAGTGATGCGGAGAGGGGGGACACTGTTAACGCGAGCTCTCTTCCACGAGCTCGGTGACGAAGATCTACCCGTCGTTCTATGCGGATGGCGAGTTCAATCAAAGAATCCACGCTGGAAGGAACCTCCCGGGAGAGAATCTCATCCTTAACCTCAGCGTGGAGACCCTCCAGAAAACGAGCGAGCAATGCCGGCTCGTTCCAGTCACTGGAGGCAGCAAGAGTGCGAAACTCTATAGAGTAATCCGTTATGGATCGATTACCTTGACATAGGGAAGCCAGGGCCCTGGAAGCTTCTTTCCCAAAAACTGAACGATCAAAAACCTGTATCATCTCCTCTTTAAAGTTCTGATACTCGTTAGTACACTCAGCCCTTGCCTCCCAGATTGCCGTGCCCCACTCACGAGCCCGTCCAGTAAGGAGAGATATGATGTAGGCGATACGAGCTCTACCCCTTGAGTATGTGTTGTGCTGGAGAGAGAACACAATATCACACTGGGTGAGAAACGAGCGGCATTCAGTGGGCTGCCCAGAGTAACACGGTGGGTTATTAATTCTGGGCTCCAGAGACTCGGAAGCCCTGGAAGTAGCTGGTGGATCGAGACGGAGATTGTGAAAAAGTTTTGAGAGGTCGGAGACCTGAGCGGCCAGGGTCTCAACGGCATGCCGAGCAGCAGACAATTCCTGCTCGTGTCTGCCTAGCATCGCTCCCTGGATCTCGACGGCTGAGTAGCGAGGATCCGTAGTCGCTGGGTCCATTCTTGGTCGGATTCTTCTGTTATGCAGGTGAGTGAGGACCCAAAAGCGACTTAACAGAAACTGAGTTTATTAAAGTCCAAACAGGGAAAACATAATCCTTAATCTTTACAGGAGATGTCCAAACAGGGAAAACATAAATCCTCTAGTTGTTGAGGAGAATTGCAGGACAAGCGGCAACAGGCTGCAGGTCCCTTCGGGTAGGCGCGGGCCGTAGCGGACAGAGACACCTGCTCACACGCAGCATCTGATGAAAAGGCAAAACACGACAGGACGGAACAAGGGCACAGCAAACAAGAATCCGACAAGGACAGAGGCAGAAACCGAGAGAGAAATAGAGACCTAATCAGAGGGCAAAATAGGGGACAGGTGTGAGAGAGTAAACGAGGTCGTTAGGAGAATGAGGAACAGCTGGGAACAGGAACGGAACGATAGAGAGAGAGGGGGATAGAGAGAGAGAAAGAAACCTAATACGACCAGCAGGGGGAAACGAAGAGAAGAGAAAGCACAGGGACAAGACATGTCAATACAATACATGACACATCCATGTATACAGGTAAGATAGTGTATCTAGCTACATTTTCAGATCTAAGTTTCTAATTTTGGTATCTGTTTTGTTAGCTAGCTAACATTAGCTGTCTAGCTTGCTAGCTAACATTACGTGTATGAGCTAGAGAAATTTGCATGGCTAGTTATTGCCTAATGTTAGCTAGCTAGCTAACATTGAACCTGGGTGGTTAGCTACCTGCAGATTCATGCAGGGTAGTAACGTTATGAGTTAGGATTATGGTTCATTGTTTAGCTAGCTAGCTAAATTAATTTTTAAATGGGTGGGTTTACTGGTGATAAAATACACTAGTTATGCTATTTTGAACCACCAAACTGCCGGTCGGTCACATACAGTATGTGACATACACTACATGGCCAAATACTTTTGCTCGTCGAACATCTTATTCCAAAATCATAGGCATTAATATAGAGTTGGTCCCCCGTTAGCTGCTATAACAGCCTTCACTCTTCTGGGGACTTGCTTCCATTCAGCCACAAGAGCATTAGTGTGGTCGGGCATTGATGTTGTGCGATTAGGCCAGGCTCGCAGTCGGCATTACAATTCATCCCAAAAGTGTTCAATGGGGTTGACGTCAGGGCACTGTGCAGGCCAGTCAAGTTCTTCCACACCGATCGAGACAAATAATTTCTGTATGGACCTTTTTCCTCCTCCAGTAAACTTTACAGTCGGCACTATACACTCGTGCAGGTAGCGTTCTCCTGGCATCTGCCAAACCCAGTTTTGTCCGCTGGACTGCCAGATAATGAAGAGTGATTCATCACTCCAGGGAACCCATTTCCAAGGCTCCAAGAGTACAATGGTGGCGAGCTTTACACCACTGCAGACGACACTTGGCATTGTGCATGGTGATTTTAGCCTTGTGTGCAGCTGCTCGGCCATGGAAACCCATTTCATGAAGCTCTCGACGAACAGTTATTGTGCTGCTAATGTTGGTCTATGGAGATTGCATGGCTTTGTGCTCGATTTTACACTCCTGTCAGCAACGGGTGTGACTGAAATAGCCGAATCCACTAATTTGAATGAGTGCCCACATACTTTTTCAGAGTAACTGTTGTGCATTTTATGAATAATGACTAAATGATGTATACATTTAACATAGAACTATAACTAACTGAATTTTACTCTGTTTTTCTACACTGATAAATAATGTTTGTTCATAAGAAAGAGGTTATGTAGCATGTACCTGGGAAGAGAGGAATGTATGTGTGCGCCTAAAGAAAACAAAGAGGGTCCTTAAACTATGTTTGAGCCGACCCGGCTGTAACTCTGGGGAGATAAGATAGGACAGGGAGAGCCCCTCTAGATTTCAGTATCTGGGTGGGACTGGAACTGTCATTTGAGTGGTAATAAACTGTGGTGAGACTTCAGGAGAAAATCCTAATGTTCGTGTGTATGTATGTGCGTAGGTTAAGATAATATTATAAAACGTCTTTGTATATGTACAGCAGAGCTCTCGTAAATTAACATTCTGACTATTGTATACTGGCCTCTGTCTGTTTCATTTCAATAAGAACCTTACAAATTCTTAGTAACAGACAGAGTAGTTGAATTGAAGTTCAGTTTATGAACATTGAGAACAAAATTATCATAACAATTTGGTCCTTTCGAGAGCCGGAATCTCAAGACCTGCCTCTGTCGTCCCAGGGAACAGCTGAAAACTGCGCACGGGCGGATCCAGGATCCGTAAGACAAAGACCTGACCTCTGAACTGAGGGTTTATTTCAGGCCAGTGTTGAACTGATACACGACAGAGGTGGTGACGATATCTAACCTACATTGTGTTTCCCAGTCTACGAGACAAGGTCAGTAATCTTTATTCACAAATTTGGGGGGAATGATTTTAAGATATCTTTGATTTGATGTTCTAAAAATGCTTAGAATTAATCAATAATAGGTGCTTAATTATTCTAAACAGATTCACTAGGTTTCTACTTTGCAGTTTAACCAAAATCGAAAGGAAGTTGGCAGGTCCGAAAAGACCTGAGGTAAGGTGCACTACCACAAATAAGAATAACGGAAGTGAGGGATATTAAATAGGTGTTTTTTGATAGGACGGTCGTTTTGTACAAATAGGATAACTTATAGTTAACTGACATGCGGTAAATTAGCCATAGACCCAATTCAATAAGACACACCTAAATAAAGTCCTAAGAAGATATAAACTAGGCTTGGTGAGATAGGAAGGCGAACAAGATAACTTAATTAACCTATTCAATACTGAGAGAAAGTCCAAAAAGGAGGAGAGGGAAGCCTAATATAGGGGAGTGTAGATACGAGATATTAACTTTAAAAGTCCTAAGACACAACAGATAGTTGTACGGGTGAGACCTAATGTCCGATCGACAGTCAACTCTATAGATAACGTTTCCAGAAAGGAGAAACACACATCAAACATCACATACACATAGAGTGTGTAAATATACCGTAGGACAAAACTATAGTGATTGGATAATGGTAAAAAAGCACACACATATATCACAAAAGCATATACACCTAGATAGGGAGAATAAGCATAGTAACTACAAAGTTAACTAGTAATGGGCATTAAATCCTCAAAGGAGGTTCCGGAATTAATAGAAGTTTGCGACTACAGACAATTATAATAATAGGGTTATTTGCGGGGAGGCTCCGTCAGTCCAATAGTGATGGTGGTCAAGGGGTGGAACTCTTGCCTACGACTCGGGTTCGTATATCAGCCTAGGCACCGATGGACTAAAATGAATTCTGATTGTAATTCAAATATTGATATATTTTGCAGGGAGAGATACGGTTGTTAGGGTTTGTTTAATTAAGATATAAACTGAACGTTTTAATAGCTTGTTTCGGTTAAATTGAAAGACGAATTCATTCTAAACAATAGCGAGTCGATTTCGATGGAATACGTTGTCTTGCCTAAATGGTCCGCTGGAATAACGTATTGGGAATGGAGTCATATTTAAAATGCTGAATCATAGAAGAGACAGTTACCTAAATCTAATGAATTCTAAATAATAACGGAAAGATAATTACGATGGAGTTGTGCCCATCGAAATGTGGTTTTATTCTTATGGATTGACGGGTGTACGTTATAAATTTAGCGAAGTACATGGTACTTTTAACTACCAAAACACTGCTTAAAACTATAATTGTTCAGAATGTGTAGGTTTACTAGTTAAAAATAAAATATATAAAATGTAATTGTTCAATAATGTGTAATTGTTCAATAATTCAATGTGTTGTGTTTAAAAATAAAAATGTGATCATATAAAATGTGTTGTGTTTATATTACTTTTACAAATAAAATATATGATAATATACAAACAAATCTAAACTAACAAATGTCAAAGCATATTTTTTGCAGAGATGGCCAGTCAATTTGATTAACGTTATTGTGTATTCTACGTAATGACGCAGTTTTACGTTATTACGTAATGACATCATCACGCAATAACATCACAACGTCATTTAGCAACTTTTAGCAACAAATCGACCTGCCTCTAGCAACTTCCCCTGAAAATGAGTTGGCAACACTGGGACAGATACTCCAATCTCCGCTGTGGAGCTTTGCTTCTCCTAAAGTGTTATCTTAGGTCTCTTTGTTGCCTCTCTGATTAATGTCCTTAGACATGAATGACTCTTAAAGTCCACCTGTGTGCAATCTATTTAATTAATTATGTGACTTCTGAAGGTAATTGGTTGCACCAGATCTTATTTAGGGGCTTCATAGCAGAGGGGGTGAATACATATGCACTCACCTCTTTTCTGTTTAGTATTTTTTTCATTTCACTTCACCAATTGTGTATGTCCATTACATGAAATCCAAATAAAAATACATTTAAATGCAGGTTGTAATGCAACAAAATAGGAAAAAGGCCAAGGGAGGTGAATACTTTCACAAGCCACTGTATACAACAGCCTTTTGTCTGTTCTCTTTTCGTCTCCCTCTACATATTTGCAATCAAACTGCAGTGGTTTTTCTAACTCCTTAGCTATCACTCTAATTCCACTGATTTCAAAACTCGGTCCCCCAGAAAGTGGAGAGCAACACTTTTGCAGTTCTACTACTTGATATCTTTCAAAAACAACCTGCGTTAGAAAGTGTTTTTGAAAACAAGTCCAGTTTTGGTGCAGAGGAAGCGGGTAACTTCCCTTTGCCCTGGCCTTATGTGTCTGACTCACTTGTCACAACCCACACAGACAGACACCCAGCAATCACACCCGCACACGCGCACACACACACGGCTATTCATGGACCACATTGATGGAGTCTGAAGGAAGGCCCACTTTTATCCTGAGTTTTAACAAGGAAACAAGACCAGGCTTTTGATAAGGAGCTTATCAAAATGGATCTGTTTTCATAGTTAATGGCAATAGCTATCTCTTCTAGGCCATGACAGGGAGAGAACTAAATGCTTCACGGTCACGGCTGATCACCTAAACTTTCAGCTATAAGCAAATCAGTGATCTGCAGAACCTGCATAGGAAGTTATAAAGGGGTGTGTTCGTGGAGGATATTCTCTTGAGCAGTATGTGTTGAAATCCATTGCAGGCGCTTGTGTTTGCGTGCAATATTGAAAGGGGTCTGTTTGTACATTTGTCAGTCAAGTTAAAGGTTTATCGGACCAGAATAAATTGGAATTGAGCTGCGGTGACAGCTCATAAACCAACACCAACGTCACCTGTCCTTAAAATACATCGCAAACATTCGGAGTTAGCCTGCAGTGTGGTCTTGTATCTGCATTGATCTGAATTAGAACCTATCTGATTGTTCTGGCAAAGAGTGCCTTCCTTTTTCTGAATCAGAAACAGTACATTGACTAGAGTGAGGAACATAAATGTAGCATCCCATTGTTTTCATCCCTTGATCAAAATTAGCACCTTATGATATACACTTTAAAACTACCCACAGCAAAACAATGACACGTATTGAAATGAAAGTAGGCAACTCGATATGCAGTTTGGTTTTGGTATTGATACTTTTGGCTTCTGTGCTGCAAGCGTGACAGCCGTTTTGACAGTTTTTGTGAAGGCACAGGTGGCAAACATTGCAACACATGCACAGGAAACTCTGTGGTTGTTCTTGATGACTTCTTCAACACCCATCGCCGTTGTGTAACACGTTGAGACGTCAAGCTGTCAAACACGTTGCATTTTCATTATTCTGTTATGTCTGAAATTTGTTCCACAGGCATATTTTTGATTATTGGTGATTGACATGGAAACCTATTTTCAAGGAAGCTCAAATCCATGTTGAATAGCACGCTGCAATAAAACATTCTTAATGGTTTACATCAACAGGACATTGGTCAGCCACAATGACAACCTAATAAATAATGTCACATATTCCCTCTGTTCAAATCAATGCCTCCCTCTGCTGGTGGAAAGTAGTACAACAACAAAACATATTAATAACAGAGTGTATAGAGTACCACAAAGTCGTAATACCCACAAAACCTAGCAGTCAAACAAGGAAATGATTCCGATCATTTTTCCACCATTCATTTTTCCCATATGGGATTTTAAAAATAGTTAAAATAAGCTCTGTGTTTTGTGTAGGCTTACTCTGGCATTATGTTTTGATAACCATGTAAATGTCTCTAGGACTTTTATCTATATATTTGCCTGTATTTACCCCCCAAAAATGAAATACCAAATAGCTGCTAATGTGGCTAATATAAATAGCTACAAATGCCATGATGATCTGGATGAGACTGCCGATTTAAGTCGCTTTGGATAAAAGCGTCTGCTAAATGGCATATATTATTATTATTATTATTAGTTAAGAAGCTCTGGATCAACATTCTAATGGTAGCTAAATTTAGCACTGAATAAATAGGCAATTATTTTTTAAACTTTACCATTCTGTGAATGGTCTTATGTAAGTTTAAAATTGACACAATACCTGTTAGCAAAGGTTTCAGCAAGAGATGACGTGCAGGAGCATGCAGGGATTTGTAGTCTTGCATGATGTAAATAGTATTTTCGAATCTGAGAGTAAATAGAGCTGAATATATGTGACACGTTTCAGGAGACTAGGCCTATGTCGCGCGTCACTACTTCACACAAGAGCCATTTGAACGTAAGCGTTTTATTTGAATTTTTTATAAATCGTTTTTGTCAGAAATGCCTTCTGGACATTTGAACTTTCATGTGCCTTCATGTAAACTTTATGTATGTATGCCACAATTTTTTTTAAATTACGAGCCTAGTTGGTTTAGCCACAGGAAAAGACTTTCCTTAGCAACCTTCTTAGCCATGATTGGCTGAGATAATGAGTGGGCTGGACATGTCAAGAGATGAGTTCAGATTGGTCTGCCATGTAGCGTCCCTCTGTCTATTTGAGCTGTTCAGTATGTGTAGGTAATCCTGTCTAACGCAGCTTTTTTAAATATATATATCACGTAGTAGAACTGCATAAGTGTTGCTCTCCACTTTCTGGAGGACCCAGTTTGAAATCAGTGGAATTAGAGTATGATAGTGAAGGAGATGGAGAAAACACCTGTATCCGGATTACGTCTTCAAACCAAGGGCAACCATGGCATCCGTGACAGAGAAGGATAAGTGTCCATCCAGGTATACAGGTAAGATAGTCTATCTAGCTACATTTTCAGATATTACACGTTTCTAATTTTGTCAGAAAGTACTTTTCATTTCAAGCTAAAGTGTACTGTTAGCTAGCTAGCTATCATTTTGTGTATGATCTGTGTAGAAATATTATTCGCATCTCAGAGCCATTTGCTTTGGTAGTTAATATTAGCTAGCTACCTGTAGATTCATGCAGGGTAGTAACATCATGAGTTGGGATTATGGTTCATTGTGTAGCTAGCTAGCTACATATCTTAACAAAAGACTCCAATATGCAAGTATCAATTTCAATACAATGTTCATGATGTCACTATGACAGGTGTTGATAGACGTAGTTGGTAAATTCGCTCTCAGAATAAATGACTAATTTATGAATGCTCAACACCTGTTGAACATGGCCGGTGTCAGTAAACGTTGGCAAAAAAGCATACTTAAATTATTGCCAACAGCACAGTGCAGTCACCAACGTCCTGGATAACATAAAAACAGTCTAACCAGCTCTGTTTGGGCGAGTAACATGGTCAGAGTGAGCCCTTCTCTCATTTGTGTCTGGAAGTAGCTAGCAAGCTAGCCAACATTAGCCAGTTAGCTTTGGTGTTTGACAGCTGTTAGGACAGAACACTTGGATCAACCCTTAAAGAGGTGGGTGGGGCTAAAGCTTAGGAGGGTGTGAACGATGCTGAATGGGTGTAGAGAAAGAAGCGCTCTCCAATAGGTACCAAAAGTTTTAAAGCATAATTACTTTCCTATTGTTCCTCAACTGTATTGTGTAATATACCATTTTGTAGCTTAGTCTCAACTTCTATCTAATGTAAAAAATAGAATTTCAAATTTTGTTAAATAAGACCGAATCGAGCCGGTCGGTCACACCTTGTCCGAGAGAGATTTACATGGTTTACATGGTCATCAAAACATCAAGTGTTTCTAAAATGTCCTAATGGGAAAATATTAATGGTGGAAAAAACTATTGCAACCATTTCCCTGTGTGACCACTAGGTTTTATGGGTATTATGACACCTTCACTGTGGGGATCTATAGTAGGGTTACATTTCCCTAGAGGCTGATAGGACTGATGGGACTGTTTAGCATTTCCCCCAATAATGGTTAAGGCACATGCAAGATCCAGAAGGCATGTTCCAGAAGACATTTCTGCCAGAAATATATACAGTGGGGCAAAAAAGTATTTAGTCAGCCACCAATTGTGCATGTTCTCCCACTTAAAAAGATGAGAGAGGCCTGTAATTTTCATCATAGGTACACTTCAAAATGAGAAAAAAATGCAGAAAATCACATTGTAGGATTTTTTATACATTTATTTGCAAATTATCGTGGAAAATAAGTATTTCCATGTACATTTAAAGCAGGAAGCACCAGTGACTCAGTCTATAAAAAAGTGGTCAGGTGAAGCAGATGCTAAACTACAGGACTGTTTTGCTAGCACAGACTGGAACATATTCCTGGATTCTTTCGATGGCATTGAGGAGAACACCACATCAGTCACTGCCTTCATCAACAAGAGCATCGATGAGGTCGTCACCACAGTGACTGTACGTACATACCCCAACCAGAAGCCATGGATTACATGCAACATTCTCAATGAGCTAAAGGGTAGAGCTACTGCTTTCAAGGAGCGGGGACTCTAACGTCACTACTGTGCCTGGTTCTGATCAAGGCTGTATCACATCCGGCCGTGATTGGGAGTCCAATAGGGCGGCGCACAATTGGCCAAGCGTCGTCCGGGTTTGGCCGGGGAAGGTCGTCTTGGTAAATAAGAATTTGTTCTTAACTGACTTGCCTAGTTAAATAAAGGTTAAACAAAACAATTATTTAAAAATAATTCTACCAACTACGTCTGTAACCATGAAGTGTATTGAAAGGCTGGTCATGACTCACATCGACACCATTATCAAAGAAACCCTAGACACACTCCAATTTTCATACTGCCCCAAGAGATCCACAGATGATGTAATTCCTATTGCACTCCACACTGCCCTTTCACACCTGGGTAAAAGGAACACCTATGTGAGAATGCTATTCTTTGACTACAGCTCAGCGTTCAACACCGTAGTGCCCTCAAAGCTCCTCACCAAGTTAAGGACCCTGGGACTAAACACCTCTCTGCAACTGGATCCTGGACTTCCTGACGGGCCACCCCCAGGTGGTAAGGGTAGGTAAAAAGACATCCACCACTCTGATACTTAACACGGGGGCCCCTCAGGGGTGCGTGCTCAGTCCCCTCCTGTACTCCTTGTTCACTCACGACTACGTTGCCAGGCACGACTCCAACACCATCATTAAGTTTGCTGATGACACAACAGTGGAAGGCCTGATCACCGACAATCATGAGACAGCCTATAGAGAGGTCAGAGACCTGACCGTGTAGTGCAAGGACAACAACCTCTCCCACAACGTGATCAAGACAAAGGAGATGAAAGTGGACTAAATGAAAAGGAGGACCGAGCACACCCCCATTCTCATCGATGGGGCTGCAGTGATGCAGGTTGAGAGCTTCAAGTTTCTTGGCGTCCACATCACCAACAAACTAACATGGTCCAAGCACACCAAGACAGTTGTGAAGAGGGCACGACAAAACCTATTCCCCCTCAGGAGATCGAAAAGATTTGGTGTGGGTCCTCAGATCCTCAAAAGGTTTTATTTCTGCACCATCGAGAGGATCCTGACGGGTGGCATTACTGTCTGGTATGGCAACTGCTCGGCCTCCAACCACAAGGCACTACAGAGTGTAGTGCGTACGGCCCAGTACATCACCTGGGCCAAGCTTCCTGCCATCCAGGACCTCTTTACCTTCCGGTGTCAGAGGAAGGCTCTAAAGACTCCAGCCACCCTAGTCATAGATTGTTCTCTCTGCTACCGCATGGCAAACGGTACCGGAGCGCCAAGTCTAGGTCCAAGAAGCTTCTAAAAAGCTTCTAACCCTAAAGATAAATTTTCGCTCTTCTCACTAACAGCAAATGATTGCGTCTTGTTATTATATTTAGCTACCTGTTTTTTGTTATTAATAAGTAATCATATATTCCCAATTTGCACAAGGCTAATTTTGTTTATTTACAATACTTCAACCCCTAGAAACTGTGTGTATGCATGGTCCAAAGTTTGCAGAAGGAGAAGCACATTCTCACATCAAGTTGAGTTTTTATAAATGCCAACGTTTGTATGAAAACTGACGCTGTATAAATGAGGCCCCTGATGCTTTGTTTACTAACCAAAACACCGAAAACTCAGACCTGCCCAGTCCACATGGACATTGTTTTAGTCTGGCATGGATATATAAATGGAATCACCTCCAGCACACATCAATGAGAAGACTTCCTAGAATGCTTGAGATTCATATTTTTTTCAAACCCCTTCCAAGTCGTACTACTTAAACATCCAGGCTGACATCCGTCTCTATCGGTGACTGTGGGATGTCAAATGTTTTCTACGGTTGACTCATGCAGTATATGTGAACTTTGAAGTTTCAATTATGATATGAAGAACAGTAGATGTGTGACCAGGCAGGTCTAGTGGGAATGCCTGTGGTCACATACCTGTATGTCTATGGTGTCTGCAGAGGTTAGAATCCAGCCTGCTGCCCTTTGACCTCTGTCTGTCTTTCCCCACTGCTATCCTCTCTGCATCTGTATAATATAATCAGAAAATGCTTATTTTTAAAGAACTGTAGGTGTCTTTTCACAGAACTGAACTACACGTTGGAAATGAATTATTGTTCAGTAAGTGCAAAAATGTCATTGCTCTGCATGTCTTTGCCATCAATATTACAATGTGATATTTCAAAATAAGATTACTGCAAATATATTCTGGAAGATATGCCTTTACATGGCAATGTAAACTGAGAGAAAGCCTTTTACAAGAGAGACCTGGTCCAATAGACGGGTTGGTTGTTTAGCAACAAGACCGATGCGTGTGCAACTATGGGGAAAAACAAACCAAATTTATAGTAAAATATACAAATAGAAAATATAGTTGACAACTATATTTCATCTTCAATGTTTATTGAAAACATAAATAAATGTTCCCAATGAGCAGTTGTTGACTTTCAAATACATTTTTTTAGTTGTTGGTTAGCTAGCTAGCAAATCTTTGCTAAATTAGCATAGACGTGACATCAGTCAAAACAGTTCAAAACAAGACATCTTATCAAGAACAAGATCAAACTAGCTGAAACAAGCCACCTATGATTCCCCCCATGTCAGCTTCTTGTCATTGTTGCTAGCTATATGGCCATCCAGAATCACAACATAGACTTCTGTCCCATTGAAGCGTGCACATCTTTTTCTAATCTGTTTATAATGTTTGAAAATAAATATCATTATCAGACACAGGTTTGGATGTTTGGATGTCAACTGATTAAAAAAAGATAAGTCCTGGACACTGGTGATATCGATGCTTCAAACATTTAAAGATATGCTCTGGAACTTTGGCGGCTACAAATCATATTTTTAAACCTCCAGCTTTGGGCTGGATATGTCAATCTGTAATTTATACATGCATAATCTATGAGCATAATTACTGCCTTACCTCAATTATCCACAAAATCCATAGTTTTAAAGCGGCTGTTTTTCTGGAAGTTGTGCTGTCCCATTTTCCCACGTGGGCCAGCCACCTAGCAATTCAAGTTCAAGCAATGAGCTTCAGCCCTCGCCATACGAGGGACAGCTAGCAAGAGGCACACCATGCACACACAACAGAGCAAGAGAGAGCAATGTCGTGGTGCACACATCTGCCCATTTGTTTCAGAAGCATCTGAATTCCCCCAATATTTTTGTGGTTATCCTTAGATATATTCTCCACTTGCCCTAAGGGAATTGTTGACATGCAGATTTTAAACAATTCTAGATAATATTTTATTTAGAAAAATGCACCAAAAATGCATTTTACTTAAATTGTCTTTAGTATTTTACAGATAGAAAGATGAAAAAAGTGTTTATATACAATCAGCTCTGGACAAGTCTGGTCCTGGAGTGTCTTAACAAAATGAAACAAATACTTAGGCTGACTTCTTCCAGTCCCAAGAAAAATGGATTTGCGTGGTATTCAGATTTTTAATGAGATATCGCCTAATTTTAGAAAAATTGTAATACAAAAGAGTATTTTCTTTGTGTCTAACTTCAACTGGTAAAAGTTGATTGTGATATGATTAAGAAAATAAAATATATATATATATATTAGGGAGTGGTGTTTGGATGAACTAGGAAATATACAAATATTGAAATGAAATTCCAATTATTAAATGTTTGACGAGTCAAATTCCAATTCAAACAATCCACACAGTCTAATTCCAATTCCATAACTTGAAGATCGTTGAAATTCGAATTGAATTCAACATACATTCTGCACTTCATTAGGAATTTCAAGAATGTATAATTCAATTGGAATTGGCCTATATCCTGATTCTAAGGTTTTATTTTTATAATTTGTATGATGACAAAACATGTTTTATGAATACCAATACCGGAGCTTTTTTAGCAACTAGGTACAAAAACTGTCTGTTTGATTGACAGGATTGATGATCAATGGAGCTAAGTTGTTAACATCGTATATAGCCTGATTTGAAGAGTGGATAGAGTTTCTCAGTGAAAGTGCAGCCAGTAAAAGAGTAGATATGAGATCTGGCCTCCACATAATCCACAAACACCCCCACCTTCTGAGATGAATGACTGAGAGGTGGACATAATCAGCCCGGTATATCTCATTGTACAGCTCCAAAGTCCAATAATCAATGCCATGCTCCTTGTCACTCATATTAAACTTCCTGTTGCTGGTCTTCGTGACCATTCATAAATCCCACTGTGTTTCCCCCTCTATTTACACCTCGTAGTAGAATCTCCCTGAGGACACAGGTAACAGAGTTGAACCTTTTGGGGATTTCAGGGAGATCCTGTACCTTATGTGTCCATATCTTGTTTCCCATCTTCAGACAGGAGGAGAAAGCCATATGATGAATCCGGGTCCAAATTAAAATCCACTCTAGAGGGAATAAGGAGAGATAAATGTGTCTGTGCATGGTTTATGTTGTACAAATACATGTAGAGCATGTGTGCAGTCATGAAGTAAGATACCTGCATACTGCTGCACACCTTTCAGCTCTGTGGACAGAAAACATACCAGTCTACCGATAAAATTATTGATGAATGACCTTAAAAAAAATTCTGAAGGCACAGTGCACTTTATTTTACATTTCCCTAGTCCCATTCCTCAGCTTTATATCAAAACAAGTGTCAGATCTGCCATTGTGTTGTTCTTTTAAATCACATAATGAACCTTTAGGATACAAAGCCACATTCAGATTCACAGACCACAAAGATTGTCGTAAGGTCAGTAATAATCTTATACTCTCTTGATATAACAAAAATATATACATCTGCAGTTTGATATAATTTGTATACTGACCAAAAATAAAAGATCTCAGAAATGTTCCATATGCACAAAAAGCGTATTTCTCTAACATGTTGATCCCTGTTAGTGAGCATTACTCCTTTGCCAATATAATCCATCCACCTGACAGATGTGGCATATCAATAAACATATCAATAAACTGATTAAACATTATGATCATTACACAGGCATATCTTGTGCTGAGGACAATAAAAGACCACTCTAAAATCTGCAGTTTGTCACACAACACAATGCCACTGATGTCTCAAATTTTGAGGGAGTGTGCAATTGACATACTGACTGCAGGAATGTCCACCAGAGCTTTTGCCAGAAAATGGAAAGTTCATTTCTCTACCATAAGCTGCCCCCAACGTTGTTTTAGAAAATTTGACCGTATGTCCATATGGCCTCACAATCCCAGACCACATGTAACCACACCAGCCCAGGACCTCCACATCTGGCTTCTTCAACTGCGGGATTGTCTAAGACCAGCCACCCGGACCGCTGATGAAACTGTGGGTTTGCACAACTGAATAATTTCTGCACACACTGTCAGATGCCATCTCAGGGAAGTTTGTCGTCATCACCAGTGTCTTGACCTGAATGCAGTTCGGCGTCGTATGTATGTAATAAAACTTAAGATTTCCTGGGGTAATAATGTAAGAAATAACAAATTAAAAACCAAATTACTGCATAGTTTCCTAGGAACGCGAAGAGAGGCGACCATCTCTGTCGGCACCGGAAATGTATGGCTGTCCTGCATCGCGCACTCAAATCATCCATTACCCACACCTGCCTTCCCTTGTCAGGCGCATCAGCGATATTGGACTCACCTGGACTCACTCATCACCTGTTATTACCTCCCCTATATTTGTCAGTTCCCCAGCTCTGTTCCCTGCTTCTGCACTGATTGTTTTTTGTCTTTGTTTTCTTGTATGCTGACGCTGTTCCTGTCTCGTTCCATCCGTTCTTTATTAAACGTTTGACTCCCCGTACCTGCTTCATCTCTCCAGCGTCGACACACATGTGACACAAAATGTGATAACAAACAGTGCATTTATTCCATATGCATAATCAGACAGCTGTGCATTGGTAATAATGTTTCGGATGAAATGGCTATCACAACTTCCGAAATGAATAATATCCAAAGTGCAGCCACAATGAGAAGTGCAATGCATTTAGCCTATGCCTGTCAACTGTGCACACACTTGTTGTAATGGTTTTCTTCATCTGAACGAGAGGCGGACCAAAGCGCAGCGTGGTTGTTTTGATTCATGCTTTAATAAATCACTTCACATGAACAAACTAACAAAAACAAGAAATGTGAAAACTCAAAACAGTCCTATCTGGTGTACACACAGAGACAGGAACAATCACCCACAAACACACAGTGAAACCCAGGCTACCTAAGTATGATTCTCAATCAGAGACAACTAATGACACCTGCCTCTGAGAACCATACTAGGCCGAAACATAGAAATACCCAAAACCTAGATAAACAAACAGACTGCCCACCCAACTCACGCCCTGACCATACTAACTAAATAAAAAACATAGGAAATAAAAGGTCAGAACGTGACAGTACCCCCCCCCCCAAAGGTGCGGACTCCGGCCGCAAAACCTTGACCTATAGGGGAGGGTCTGGGTGGGCGTCTGTCCGCGGTGGCGGCTCTGGCGCGGGACGCGGACCCCACTTCACAATTGGCCGCCTCCGTGGCTCTCTAACCATGGCAAACCCTCTCAATGACCCCACTGGACAGAGGGGCAGCTGCTCAGGACAGAGGGGCGGAAGCTCTGGCACCTCTGGGCTGAGGGGCTCTGGCGCCTCTGGGTTGAGGGGCTCTGGCGCCTCTGGGCTGAGGGGCTCTGGCGCCTCTGGGCTGAGGGGCTCTGGCGCCTCTGGGCTGAGGGGCTCTGGCGCCTCAGACTCCGGCAGCAGCGCCGGACAGGCGGGAGACTCCGGCAGCAGCGCCGGACAGGCGGGAGACTCCGGCAGCAGCGCCGGACAGGCGGGAGACTCCGGCAGCAGCGCCGGACAGGCGGGAGACTCCGGCAACAGGCGGGACCACCTGCAGGGAGGAGACAGAGAGACACCCTGGTGCGTGGGGCTGCCACAGGAACCACCAGGCTGGGGAGACCTTCAGGAGGCTTGGTGTTAGGAGGAGCCTGAAGGACCGGGCTGTGGGGGAGCACTGGAGCTCTGGTGCACCACTTCCCCAGGCTGGACAACTACTCTAGCCCGGACCCTCCAGAGCGCAGGCACAGGTTGAACCGGACTATGGGTAAGCACGGGAGATCTCGTGCTTACTACACGCACCTCTCCCTTAGGCTCCACTCCCACATTTGCCCGGCACGAGCGGAGCGCAGGCAGAGGACACACTGCACCCTCCCAGCGCCCCGGAGACACAGCACGCAGAGCCGGCGCAGGATAACCTGGACCAAAACTGTGTACCCGCGACTAGACCCGCTGAGCAGGCACCATACTCCCTGGCTCAATGCCCACACTCGCATGGCACTTTCGGGGGGCTACCCTATAGCGCACCGGGCTATGGGCACACACTGGCGACACCGTGCGCTTAACCGCATAACACGGTGCCTGACCAGTAATGCGCTGCTTATAATAAGCATGAGGCGTGAGCTCAGGTCTGCTACCTGGCTTAGTACCACACCTCGTCTGACCCCCCCCAATTTTTTGGGGGGGCTGCCTCTCGTACCTGTCGCACTGCCGTGCTGCCTCCTCATATTGCCGGCTCCTCTCTCCGGCTGCCTCTGCTCTCCTAGCTGCCTCCACCTGTTCCCATGGAAGGCGATCCTTTCCCGCCAGGATCTCCTCCCAGGTGTAGCAACCCTTGCCGTCCAATACATCCTCCCATGTCCATTCCTCCTGTGATGGTGGCCGCTGTTGTTGCTGCTGCTGCTGCTGTCGTCGCTGCTGTTTATCACGCCGCTTGGTCCGAGTTGGGTCGGTGATTCTGTCACGGTTTTCATGTGGTGAAGGAGAGTCGGACCAAACTCCAGCGTGTATATTGCAATCCATGTTTAATCACACAACGTAAACACGAATAAACACAAACAGTACAAAACAATAAACGAAACGAAAACCGAAAACAGCCTATACTTGTGTCAACTAACACAGCGCAAGGACATCAAGACACTCAGGACAATCACCCACAATACAACCAAAGAATATGGCTGCCTAAATATGTTTCCCAATCAGAGACAACGATAAACACCTGCCTCTGATTGAGAACCACTTCAGACAGCCATAGACTAACCTAGAACACCCCACTAAGCTACAATCCCACTATCTACACACCACATACAAAAACCATGTCACACCCTGGCCTGACCAAATACATGAAGAAAAACACAAAATACAACCTTTCTGGGTTGCTTGATTGTTTAATAAGGCTA
Organism: Oncorhynchus gorbuscha; assembly: GCF_021184085.1. Lineage (NCBI taxonomy): Eukaryota > Metazoa > Chordata > Actinopteri > Salmoniformes > Salmonidae > Oncorhynchus > Oncorhynchus gorbuscha. Next base: position 69,571,989 of record NC_060173.1, on the reverse strand, counting down.
GGCATAATACTGCCCCCTTTGGATGAATTGCGTGCCCATAGTAAACTGAAAACAAATCTGTCCAAAATTGCTAATATATTAATATAATAATTAGTATTGGATAGAAAACACTCTAAAGCTTCTAAAACCGTTTGAATTATGTCTGTAAGTATATCAGAACTTACAGGGCAGGCAATCTCCCAAACTAGTTTTGGAATACTGAAAGTTGGGGCAACTTTGACGTCATCGCCTCCACCCTTCCCAACCAGCTATAGATCTGGAGACACTTTTTATGTCTTCCACTAGATGTCCTCATTCAGTAGAGCGTTTAATTGTGCAAATCCCGCGAGCTTTGACCCTTTGGGAGGCGAAAGAGTGGGTGTCGCGAGAAAATACATGTGCGTTTGGGCACGCTTTGGGCACAGAGCTTCCTTTGTTCCAGCTCGCCTGAGAAGAAGTATGATTGCCCGGTTTTATTGAGAATTGTTTTGTATGTTTATAACATCCTAAAGCTTGATTCTGCACTTAGTTTGACCAGTTTAGTCAACATATAATATGTAATTTTGAAGTTTTGATGCGCAACTGTTCCGGACCAGAAGTCACTTTGGATGCATTTCAGCTGAAAGTCGTTGCATATGCTACTATGAGGACACACGAACTGAAACAAAACGATATATTAGGTAAGTATGACTCCTTCCACTACATTCTGATCGAAGACCATCAAAGGTAAGGGAATATTTATGTTGTAATTTTGTATTTCTGTTGACTCCAACATAGCGGAGAAATATTGCTTACGTCTGAGCGCCGTCTCAGATTATTGCATAGTGAACTAATTCTGTAACGTTAAAAATAAATGTGGCACAGCGGTTGCATTAAGAAGCAGTGTATCTTTCTACCTATATGTAGAACATGTATATTTAGTCAAAGTTTGATGTTTATTTCTGTTATCTGGCGGAGCTATCTATAATTTTTCCGGACATTTTTGAGCATTTTCTGAACATGGCGTCAATGTAAACTGAGATTTATGGATATAAATGGCATATTATTGAAAAAAACAAATGTACTGTGTAACATGTCCTATTACTGTCATCTGATGAAGATTTTCAAAAGGTTAGTGAATTAGTTTTCTTTTAATCCTGCGTTTGTGATTGCATCTTTTGTTCGACAAAATGGCTGTATATCGTCTGTGTCTTTGTGGTGGTTTGACATGAATATGTGCCTTGTTTTCGCCGTAAAACATTTTAGAAATCTGACACGCTGGGTAGATGAACAAGGTGTTTCATTCATTTTGTCATGTTTTGTCATTTATTATCTTGTCTTGTCCCTGTGCTTCCCATTCTATTCGTTTCCCTCTGCTGGTCTTATTAGGTTCTTTCCCTCTTTCTATCCCTCTCTCTCCCCCTCCCTCTCTCACTCTCTCGCTCTCTCTTCTCTCTATCGTTCCGTTCCTGCTCCCAGCTGTTCCTATTCCCCTAATCAATCATTTAGTCTTCCCACACCTGTTCCCGATCCTTTCCCCTGATTAGAGTCCCTATTTCTTCCTTTGTGTTCCGTTCCTGTCCTGTCGGTTCCTTGTCTAGAATTCACCGTGCTGTGTTTGTGTATCGCCCTGTCGTGTCGTGTTTTCCTCAGATGCTGCGTGGTGAGCAGGTGTCTGAGTCTGTCTGGTTCAAGTGCCTTCCCGAGGCAACCTGCTGTTCACCTGCTGTTCAAGATCGAGTCTCCAGTTTGTCCTCGTCATTTCGAGTGAAAGTTGTGTTTTTTGTTTGTATTTACTTTACTGGATTAAAGACTCTGTTTTCGCCAAGTCGCTTTTGGGTCCTCTTTCACCTGCATGACAGAAGGAACCGACCAAGGAATGGACCCAGCGACTTCAGACGCTCGTTACACTTCCGTCGAGATCCAAGGAGCCATGCTCGGCAGACACGAGCAGGAATTGTCTGCTGCTCGCCATGCCGTGGAGAACCTGGCCGCTCAGGTTTCCGACCTCTCTGGACAGTTCCAGAGTCTACGTCTCGTGCCACCTGTTACTTCCTGGCCTGCCGAGCCTCCAGAACCTAGGGTTAATAACCCACCTTGCTACTCCGGGCAGCCCACTGAGTGCCGCTCCTTTCTCACGCAGTGTGAGATTGTGTGTTCTCTCTCCAACCCAACACATACTCTAGAGAGAGAGCTCGGGTTGCTTACGTCATTTCACTCCTTACTGGCCGGGCTCGAGAATGGGGCACAGCTATCTGGGAGGCAAGGGCTGATTGCTCTAACAAGTTCCAGAACTTTAAAGAGGAGATGATTCGGGTTTTTGACCGTTCAGTTTTTGGTAGGGAGGCTTCTAGGGCCCTGGCTTCCTTATGCCAAGGTGAACGGTCCATAACGGATTATTCTATTGAGTTTCGCACTCTTGCTGCCTCTAGTGAGTGGAACGAGCCGGCGCTGCTCGCTCGTTTTCTGGAGGGACTCCACGCAGTGGTTAAGGATGAGATTCTCTCCCGGGAGGTTCCTTCAGATGTGGACTCTTTGATTGCTCTCGCCATCCGCATAGAACGACGGGTAGATCTTCGTCACCGGGCTCGTGGAAGAGAGCTCGCATCAACGGTGTTTCCCTGCTCCGCATCGCAACCATCTCCCTCCTCTGGCTCAGAGTCTGAGCCCATGCAGCTGGGAGGGATTCGCATCTCGACTAAGGAGAGGGAACGGAGGATCACCAACCGCCTGTGCCTCTATTGCGGAGTTGCTGGACATTTTGTTAATTCATGTCCAGTAAAAGCCAGAGCTCATCTGTAAGCGGAGGGCTACAGGTGAGCGCAACTACTCAAGTCTCTCCATCAAAATCCTGTACTACTTTGTCGGTCCATCTACGCTGGACCGGTTCGGGTGCTACATGTAGTGCCTTGATAGACTCTGGGGCTGAGGGTTGTTTCATGGACGAAGCATGGGTTCGGAAACATGACATTCCTTTCAGAGAGTTAGAGAAGCCTACGCCCATGTTCGCCTTAGATGGTAGTCATCTTCCCAGTATCAGATTTGAGACACTACCTTTAACCCTCACAGTATCTGGTAACCACAGTGAGACTATTTCTTTTTGATTTTTCGTTCACCGTTTACACCTGTTGTTTTGGGTCATCCCTGGCTAGTATGTCATAATCCTTCTATTAATTGGTCTAGTAATTCTATCCTATCCTGGAACGTTTCTTGTCATGTGAAGTGTTTAATGTCTGCCATCCCTCCCGTTTCTTCTGTCCCTACTTCTCAGGAGGAACCTGGCGATTTGACAGGAGTGCCGGAGGAATATCATGATCTGCGCACGGTCTTCAGTCGGTCCCGAGCCAACTCCCTTCCTCCTCACCGGTCGTATGATTGTAGTATTGATCTCCTTCCGGGGACCACTCCTCCTCGGGGTAGACTATACTCTCTGTCGGCTCCCGAACGTAAGGCTCTCGAGGATTATTTGTCTGTGTCTCTTGACGCCGGTACCATAGTGCCTTCTTCCTCTCCGGCCGGGGCGGGGTTCTTTTTGTTAAGAAGAAGGACGGTACTCTGCGCCCCTGCGTGGATTATCGAGGGCTGAATGACATAACGGTTAAGAATCGTTATCCGCTTCCCCTTATGTCATCAGCCTTCGAGATTCTGCAGGGAGCCAGGTGCTTTACTAAGTTGGACCTTCGTAACGCTTACCATCTCGTGCGCATCAGAGAGGGGGACGAGTGGAAAACGGCGTTTAACACTCCGTTAGGGCATTTTGAGTACCGGGTTCTGCCGTTTGGTCTCGCCAATGCGCCAGCTGTTTTTCAGGCATTAGTTAATGATGTTCTGAGAGACATGCTGAACATCTTTGTTTTTGTCTATCTTGACGATATCCTGATTTTTTCTCCGTCACTCGAGATTCATGTTCAGCACGTTCGACGTGTTCTACAGCGCCTGTTAGAGAATTGTCTCTACGTAAAGTCTGAGAAGTGCTCTTTTCATGTCTCCTCCGTTACTTTTCTCGGTTCCGTTATTTCCGCTGAAGGCATTCAGATGGATTCCGCTAAGGTCCAAGCTGTCAGTGATTGGCCCGTTCCAAGGTCACGTGTCGAGTTGCAGCGCTTTTTAGGTTTCGCTAATTTCTATCGGCGTTTCATTCGTAATTTCGGTCAAGTTGCTGCCCCTCTCACAGCTCTTACTTCTGTCAAGACGTGTTTTAAGTGGTCCGGTTCCGCCCAGGGAGCTTTTGATCTTCTAAAAGAACGTTTTACGTCCGCTCCTATCCTCGTTACTCCTGACGTCACTAGACAATTCATTGTCGAGGTTGACGCTTCAGAGGTAGGCGTGGGAGCCATTCTATCCCAGCGCTTCCAGTCTGACGATAAGGTTCATCCTTGCGCTTATTTTTCTCATCGCCTGTCGCCATCTGAGCGCAACTATGATGTGGGTAACCGTGAACTGCTCGCCATCCGCTTAGCCCTAGGCGAATGGCGACAGTGGTTGGAGGGGGCGACCGTTCCTTTTGTCGTTTGGACAGACCATAAGAACCTTGAGTACATCCGTTCTGCCAAACGACTTAATGCCCGTCAAGCTCGTTGGGCGTTGTTTTTCGCTCGTTTCGAGTTTGTGATTTCTTACCGTCCGGGTAGCAAGAACACCAAGCCTGATGCCTTATCCCGTCTGTTTAGTTCTTCTGTGGCTTCTACTGATCCCGAGGGGATTCTTCCTTATGGGCGTGTTGTCGGGTTAACAGTCTGGGGAATTGAAAGACAGGTTAAGCAAGCACTCACGCACACTGCGTCGCCGCGCGCTTGTCCTAGTAACCTCCTTTTCGTTCCTGTTTCCACTCGTCTGGCTGTTCTTCAGTGGGCTCACTCTGCCAAGTTAGCTGGTCATCCCGGTGTTCGAGGCACTCTTGCGTCTATTCGCCAGCGCTTTTGGTGGCCGTCTCAGGAGCGTGACACGCGCCGTTTCGTGGCTGCTTGTTCGGACTGCGCGCAGACTAGGTCGGGTAACTCTCCTCCTGCCGGTCGTCTCAGACCGCTCCCCATTCCTTCTCGACCATGGTCTCATCAAGTTCTCTCACGTCACCCCCCCTCCTCCGTTCTCTCCACTGGCTTCCAGTTGAAGCTCGCATCCGCTACAAGACCATGGTGCTTGCCTACGGAGCTGTGAGGGGAACGGCACCTCAGTACCTCCAGGCTCTGATCAGGCCCTACACCCAAACAAGGGCACTGCGTTCATCCACCTCTGGCCTGCTCGCCTCCCTACCACTGAGGAAGTACAGCTCCCGCTCAGCCCAGTCAAAACTGTTCGCTGCCCTGGCCCCCCAATGGTGGAACAAACTCCCTCACGACGCCAGGACAGCGGAGTCAATCACCACCTTCCGGAGACACCTGAAACCCCACCTCTTTAAGGAATACCTAGGATAGGTTAAGTAATCCCTCTCACCCCACCCCCCCCTAAGTTTTAGATGCACTATTGTTAAGTGACTGTCCCACTGGATGTCATAAGGTGAATGCACCAATTTGTAAGTCGCTCTGGATAAGAGCGTCTGCTAAATGACTTAAATGTAAATGTAAATGTCTCACATCGCCCTAGACTTCATTACCGGTCTGCCTTTGTCTGCGGGGAAGACTGTGATTCTTACGGTTGTCGATAGGTTCTCTAAGGCGGCACATTTCATTCCCCTCGCTAAACTTCCTTCCGCTAAGGAGACGGCACAAATCATTATCGAGAATGTATTCAGAATTCATGGCCTCCCGTTAGACGCCGTTTCAGACAGAGGCCCGCAATTCACGTCACAGTTTTGGAGGGAGTTCTGTCGTTTGATTGGTGCGTCCGTCAGTCTCTCTTCCGGGTTTCATCCCCAGTCTAACGGTCAAGCAGAGAGGGCCAATCAGACGATTGGTCGCATACTACGCAGCCTTTCTTTCAGAAACCCTGCGTCTTGGGCAGAACAGCTCCCTGGGCAGAATACGCTCACAATTCGCTTCCTTCGTCTGCTACCGGGTTATCTCCGTTTCAGAGTAGTCTGGGTTACCAGCCTCCTCTGTTCTCATCCCAGCTTGCCGAGTCCAGCGTTCCCTCCGCTCAAGCGTTTGTCCAACGTTGTGAGCGCACCTGGAGGAGGGTGAGGTCTGCACTTTGCCGTTACAGGGCACAGACTGTGAGAGCCGCCAATAAACGCAGGATTAAGAGTCCAAGGTATTGTTGCGGCCAGAGAGTGTGGCTTTCCACTCGCAACCTTCCTCTTACGACAGCTTCTCGTAAGTTGACTCCGCGGTTCATTGGTCCGTTCCGTGTCTCCCAGGTCGTCAATCCTGTCGCTGTGCGACTGCTTCTTCCGCGACATCTTCGTCGCGTCCATCCTGTCTTCCATGTCTCCTGTGTCAAGCCCTTTCTTCGCACCCCCGTTCGTCTTCCCTCCCCCTCCCGTCCTTGTCGAGAGCGCACCTATTTACAAGGTACATAAGATCATGGACATGCGTTCTCGGGGACGGGGCCACCAATACTTAGTGGATTGGGAGGGTTACGGTCCTGAGGAGAGGAGTTGGGTTCCGTCTCGGGACGTGCTGGACCGTTCACTCATTGATGATTTCCTCCGTTGCCGCCAGGATTCCTCCTCGAGTGCGCCAGGAGGCGCTCGGTGAGTGGGGGGTACTGTCATGTTTTGTCATTTATTATCTTGTCTTGTCCCTGTGCTTCCCATTCTATTCGTTTCCCTCTGCTGGTCTTATTAGGTTCTTTCCCTCTTTCTATCCCTCTCTCTCCCCCTCCCTCTCTCACTCTCTCGCTCTCTCTTCTCTCTATCGTTCCGTTCCTGCTCCCAGCTGTTCCTATTCCCCTAATCAATCATTTAGTCTTCCCACACCTGTTCCCGATCCTTTCCCCTGATTAGAGTCCCTATTTCTTCCTTTGTGTTCCGTTCCTGTCCTGTCGGTTCCTTGTCTAGAATTCACCGTGCTGTGTTTGTGTATCGCCCTGTCGTGTCGTGTTTTCCTCAGATGCTGCGTGGTGAGCAGGTGTCTGAGTCTGTCTGGTTCAAGTGCCTTCCCGAGGCAACCTGCTGTTCACCTGCTGTTCAAGATCGAGTCTCCAGTTTGTCCTCGTCATTTCGAGTGAAAGTTGTGTTTTTTGTTTGTATTTACTTTACTGGATTAAAGACTCTGTTTTCGCCAAGTCGCTTTTGGGTCCTCTTTCACCTGCATGACACATTTGAGCTATTGGACTTGTTAACGTGTTGATATGTACACAATTCCTGGAAGCTGTAAAAGTCCCAATTCTCCCATGGCCTGCATACTCATCAGTCACCCATTGATCATGTTTGGGATGCTCTGGATCAATGTGTATGGCACCGTGTTCCAGTTCTCGCCATTATCCAGCAACTTAGCACAGCCATTGAAGAGGAGTGGGACAACATTCCACAAGCCACAATCAACAGCCTGGTCAACTGTGTGCGAAGGAGATGTCGTGCTGCATTAGAATAATGGCGGTGACACATTTACATTTACATTTAAGTCATTTAGCAGACGCTCTTATCCAGAGCGACTTACTGACTGGTTTTCTGACCTACTCCTCCACTTTAAGGTATTTGTGACCAACAGATGCATATTTGTATTTCAAGTCATGTGAAATCCATAGATTGAGTCCTAATGACTGATTTCCTTACATGAACTGTAACTCAGTAAAATTGTTTAAATTGTTACGTTGCGTTTATATTTTTCTTCAGTGTTATGTTATTTATATGTGAAAAGTTGTATTAAAAAATACTCGATAAACTAGTAAGCTCATTTCCCAGTCAAGCAGCTATAACTAATAGGAGTCATTTTGGTTGTGAAGTGCATTAACAAAAAGCTATGTCCTTTTTTTACAACAAAACGCAATTCACCACTTGGCTGTCGATTATATCACCCTGTCACAGGCCTTCACGGTCATCACCACCTCATAAGTGGAGGCAGTTTGCAGCTGAACATGCAGCATAGGGAAGACCAGCAATGGGGCCCTCATCAGCATCATGCAGACATGCCCTCACTGTAAGCGTACCTGTGAATGGAACGGTCAGCCACATGTTGGCCAGTATCCGGCCAGCCATCATCATCTGTCAGTTGCAAAAGCTTTCACAGGCTCATACTTTCCACAAATACACAAGGTAAGCCACTTCATTATTTTGATACATTCGATAACGCAATTGTGAAACATAATTTAAGCAAACTGACATTATTTATTTTCTACTTTTTTTGTATACATATAATGTCCAGGACATAACCTAGCCTGGTGAAACCAGCTTGATGTTCAACGTTCTATTTCACTTCACATTTTATGATATCTGAACACAGGAGGTTGATGTGGAGGATGGGCTCGTGGTAATGGCTGCAGCAGAATAAGTGGAATGGTAGAAAATACAAACACACGGTTTGTATGTCTTTGATGCCATTCCATTCGCTCTGTTCTAGCCATTATTATGAGCCGTCCTCCCCTCACCAGCCTCCACTGTATCTGAAGTGAAATAGAAAGGTGAATGCAGCGGTCAGGTGTCTTCCACCAGGTTAATCATAACCACCATTGATAATGTAATCAGTGCCTTGTTTGTGTGTGTGTGTGTGTTTGTGTGTGACCAACCAGTATCTTTGATGAAGGGCCAGAAGCTGATGTACGCTGCTATGCCCATCAATGAGGATCTGGCAAATACCTTATCTCCAGCCTCACCTCTTGCCTACTCACCAACGGCCGTTGACGGGGAGAACAAAATTAGGTAGGTTTAGTCTGACCTGTTCAAACTTCAACAAATATATGTTTGTGTGTCAGATATCACCTATCCCTAACTGCCATTGGTAATAGAACAGGGTATATGTGTGTACTATTACATGTTTACAGATGCATGATATGCATTACAGCACAAATGTCTGATCTGTTTAAACTTCAACATAGTACCTGCCTGTGTGTCAGATATTACCTATCCTAACTGTCATTGGTATCAAATCAAATCCAATTTTATTTGTCACATACACATGGCTAGTGATATATTTACATCATTCCCATCAATTCCCATTATTAAAGTGGCTGGAGTTGAGTCAGTGTCAGTGTGTTGGCAGCGGCCACTCAATGTTAATGGTGGCTGTTTAACAGTCTGATGGCCTTGAGATAGAAGCTGTTTTTCAGTCTCTCGGTCCCAGCTTTGATGCACCTGTACTGACCTCGCCTTCTGGATGATAGTGGGGTGAACAGGCAGTGGCTCGGGTGGTTGATGTCCTTGATGATCTTTATGGCCTTCCTGTAACATCGGGTGGTGTAGGGTGGTTTGTGAGGTGTCCTGGAGGGCAGGTACAGTTTGTACATCCTGATATCTCAAAGTGCTGTGCCTAAAACCCCAAACAGCAAACAATGCAGGTGTAAAAGCACAGTGGCTAGGAAAAACTCCCTAGAAAGGCCAAAACCTAGGAAGAAACCTAGAGAGGAACTACCCAGAAAATCTGGTTCATAAATGACCAGCATGGTCAAATAATAATAAGGCAGAACAGTTGACTGGGCGGCACAGTCAGGTGGACTGGGGACAGCAAGGAGCCATCATGTCAGGTAGTCCTGGGGCACGGTCCAGGGCTCAGGGTGAAACTGGAGCAGGAGCATGGCCAGGTGGACCAGCAAGGAGTCCTCATGTCAGGAGTCCTGGGACATGGTCCTAGGGCCCAGGATTGTGGAGCAGCAGCATCTGACTAGAAGTTTGTCCTGGGGCATGGTAGGGCTCAGGTCCTTTGCACACTTAGATTTACACAGGACAAGGACCAGATAAACAAACTGACCCTTAAACTTCAGCATAAATACTGGAGGCCTGAGGTTGAAGAGGGCCAAACGCTTTGCCAAAGCACAGCCCCCACACCACTAGAGGGAAATCTACAACCACCAACTTACCATCCTGAGACAACGATAGCCCACAAAGATCTGTCTGTGTGAGTGGACCAATTCAGTTTGTCTGTGATGATGTATGCATCGAGGAACTTAAAACTTGCTACCCTCTCCACTACTGATCCATCGATGTGGATAGGGGGGTGTTCCCTCTGCTTTTTCCTGAAGTCCACAATCATCTCCTTAGTTTTGTTGACGTTGAGTGTGAGCTTATTTTCCTGACACCACACTCCGAGGGCCCTCACCTCCTCCCTGTAGGCCGTCTCGTCGTTGTTGGTAATCAAGCCTACCAGTGTTGTGTCGTCCGCAAACTTGATGATTGAGTTGGAGGCGTGCGTGGCCACGCAGTCATGGGTGAACAGGGAGTACAGGAGAGGGCTCAGAACGCACCCTTGTGGTGCCCCAGTGTTGAGGATCAGAGGGGAGGAGATGTTGTTACCTACCCTCACCACCTGGGGGCGGCCCATCAGGAAGTCCAGTACCCAGTTGCACAGGGCGGGGTCGAGACCCAGAGTCTCGAGCTTGATGACTAGCTTGGAGGGTACTATGGTGTTGAATGCCGAGCTGTAGTCGATGAACAGCATTCTCACATAGGTATTCCTCTTGTCCAGATGGGTTAGGGCAGTGTGCAGTGTGGTTGAGATTGCATCGTCTGTGGACCTATTTGGGCGGTAAGCAAATTGTAGTGGGTCTAGGGTGTCAGGTAGGGTGGAGGTGATATGGTCCTTGACTAGTATTAGAACAGTCACTGTGTGTATGTGTTCACAGAAACCTGTATGGAGACTTGCAAGATGGAGACTGTCCAGACTGACAGACGGCTTGATACTAATGTCTTTGAATGGAGAGAGACCTGGCATTTGGCTTTCAAATTGACTAGACATCTTTTACTCGTATTATCTTTGTTTATTGAATGGTATCAGTCAATATGGAGAAACCCTTTATATTCTGCACCAGGATCAGGGAACACCACACAGGAAGGTGTGACCATTCTGACATGTTTGCCAATGTAGCCCCATTACCACCAGACAAAAAGCCGATACAGATACCTTGTCTATCAGCTGGGAATTATAATGAAAGATGAAAGGTGCACATTGCTATATTAGCAGAACACTGCTTCTATGGTGTTATGAAAATGGTTGTTTACTACACATTGTCCTGTTACTAAATTAGAAATGTATCAAAACAGTTTGTTTAGAATATCTACATAAATTCAGCAATTGCATTCTTCTCATATTACTCTGTTGGCTACTGACCTATTCAAAGCTTCCTACGGCATCTCACCATACAGTGCCTTAAGAAAGTATTCACACCCCTTGACTTTTTCCATACTATGTTGTGTTATGGCCTGGATTTAAAAATAATTAAATTTAGTTTTTTTTGTCACTTGCCTTTGTCACTGCTGCATCATGTTATGGGTAAGATTGTCATTGTCAAGAACTAGGGGGGTTAAAGCACAGTAAAGGGAGCACTGTAAAGTCTGTTATACCACTGAAGAGTATGAATTGGGCTGTTTTGAGAAAGTTTGAATCAACCTGCAAGCAACCTGCATCACATTGTTTGAAGTACAATACACAAACATACAGTTGAAGTCAGAAATTTACATACACCTTAGTCAAATATATTTAAACTCAGTTTCACAATTCCTGACATTTAATCCAAGTAAAAATGCCCTGTTTTAAGTCAGTCAGTTAGGATCACCACTTTATTTTAAGAATGTAAAATGTCAGAATAATAGTAGAGAGTGATTTATTTCAGCTTTAATTTCTTTCATCACATTCCCAGTGGGTCAGAAGTTTATATACACTCAATTAGTATTTGGTAGCATTGCCTTTAAAATGTTTAACTTGGGTAAAACGTTTCGGGAAGCCTTCCACAAGCGTCCCACAATAAGTTGGGTGAATTTTGGCCCATTCCTCCTGACAGAGATGGTGTTACTGAGTCAGATTTGTAGGCCTCCTTGCTCGCACATGCCTTTTCAGTTCGCTGACATATTTTCCATAGGATTGAGTTCAGGGATTTGTGATGGCCACTCCAATACCTTGACTTTGTTGTCCTTAAGCCATTTTGCCACAACTTTGGAAGTATGCTTGGGGTCATTGTCCATTTGGAAGAGCCATTTGCGACCAAGCTTTAACTTCCTGACTGATGTGTTGAGATGTTCCGACAATATATCCACAGAAATTTCTTACCTCATGATTCCATCTATTTTGTGAAGTGCACCAGTCCCTCCTACAGCAAAGCACCCCAACAACATGATGCTGCCACCCCCTGTGCTTTATGGTTGGGATAGTGTTCTTCGGCTTTCAATCCTCCCCCTTTTTCCTCCAATCATAACGATGGTCATTATGGCCAAACAGTTCTATTTTTGTTACATCAGACCAGAGGACATTTCTCCAACAAGTACGATCTTTGTCCGCAGTTGCAACCCGTCTGGCTTTTTTTGGGTGGTTTTGGAGCAGTGGCTTCTTCCTAGCTGAGCGGGCTTTCGGGTTATGTTATAGGACTCGTTTTTACTGTGGATATAGATACTTTTGTACCTGTTTCCTCCAGCATCTTCACAAGGTCTTTTGCTGTTGTTCTGTGATTGATTTGCACGTTTCGCACCAAAGCACATTCATCTCTCGGATACAGAACGTGTCTCCTTCCTGAGCAGTATGACGGCTGTGTGGCCCCATAAGTGTTTATACTTGCATGATATTGTTCGTACAGATGAACGTGGTACCTTCAGGTGTTTGGAAATTGCTCCCAAGGATGAACCAGACTTGTGGAGATCTACATTTTTTTATGGGGTCTTGGCTGATTTCTTTTAATTTTCCCATGATGTCAAGCAAAGAGCCACTAAGTTTGAAGGTAGACCTTGAAATACATCTATGGGTACACCTCCAATTGACTCAAATTATTAGCCTATCAGACACTTGTAAAGCCATGACATCATTTTCTGGAATTGTCCAAGCTGTTTAAAGGCACAGTCAACTTAGTTAGTGTATGTAAGCATCTGACCCACTGGAATTGTGATACAGTAAATTATAGGTGAAATAATATGTCTAAACAATTGTTGGGAAAGGACTTGTGTCATGCACAAAGTATATGTCCTAACCAATTTGCCAAAAATATAGTTTGTTAAACCTCTTTTGGCTGCAATCCCGTTAGCTGGTTGATATGACAACAGCCAGTGAAAGTGCAGGGCGCCAAATTCAAAACAGAAATCTCATAATTAAAATTCCTCAAACATACATGTATCTTATACCGTTTTAAAGGTAGTCTTGTTGTTAATCCCACCATAGTTTCCGATTTCAAACAGGCTTTACGGCGAAAGCACCACAAACGATTATGTTTGGTCACCACCAAGCCACAGAAAAACAGCAATTTTCCCAGCCAAAGAGAGGAGTCACAAAAAGCACAAATAGAGATAAAATTAATCACTATCCTTTGATGATCTTCATCAGATGACACTCATAGGACTTCATGGTACACAATACATGTATATTTTGTTTGATAAAGTTCATATTGATATAAAAAAATAGATTGAGAACCATAATGGGCCAAACACAGAAAAACAACCTAGACACACAAAACATAGAATGCCCACCCAACTCACGTCCTGACCAACTAAAACAAACAATTAACACAAAAACTAGGGTCAGAACGTGACAGTACCCCCCTCCCAAGGAGCGTACTCCGGCCGCAAAACCTGAACCTATAAGGGAGGGTCTGGGTGGGCATCTGTCCGCGTTGGTGGCTCTGGCGCTGGACGTGGACCCCACTCCACCACAGTCCGCCTCTGTTGTCTCCTAGGATAGCTCAAGACTGAGAGGTAACTCAGGACTGAGGGGTAGCTCAGGACTGAGAGATAACTCAGGACTGAGAGGCAGCTCAGGCTGGTTGATGGCTCTGGCAGCTCCTGGCTGGCTGACTGCTCTGGCAGCTCCTGGCTGACTGACGGCTCTGGCAGCCCAGTGGAAGTCCTTCGTTGAATGCTGAATGCATGCACTGCATGTTGAATGCATGCACTGTTGAATGCATGCACTGCAACAATCAGGAAAAGCCAAACTAAATTAGAATAATGAAAACAATTACTGAACACTTTTCTATTTTAGCATCTTAAGAGGTTGAAATTGAGTTAAATGGAAATTCATATGACTTTTCCAAAATGAATTATTGTTACTGCTGTGTTAAATATAACCCAATTTGTTTAATTTTGACGACCCATCTCTTGGTCAATATTGAACAAATACAGCATTGGGTTAATTCAGCCCAGCGGGTTTGGGTTATGCTTCTAATCCAGCACCTTGGGTTGAGTGCTTGACCCAACTGCTGGCTAAATTAGACTATATTGCTGGGTTAAAACAACCGAGTGTGTTGGGTTCTGACATAAACCCAGTAAACTGGGTTGGGGGATTGACCAAGCAGCTGGGTTCCTACACCCACAATCAAGAACTACCCACCAAAAAAGGAACAAGCAGTGTGGTAACCAGGAGCAGCGGGGAATGGACTGGAAGGGTTCCTACACACGGGAAGAGATCCTGGCTGGAAGGGATCGTCTCCCATGGGAACAGGTGGAGGCAGCCAGGAGAGTGGAGGCAGCAGGTAAAGGGAGCCAGCGCTTTGAGGGAATAGGCTGGCAAGGAAGCCCGAGAGGCAGCCCCAAAAATGTCTTGGGGGGTGGCACACAGGAAAGTCAGGTTGGAAACCTGAGCCAACTCCCATGCTTACCGTGGAGAGAGGTTGTCCGGGCAGGCACCATGTTATGCCGTGAGGCGCACGGTGTCCCCAGTGCGCAGGCATAGCCGGTGCGCTACATCGCAGCTCCTCGTATCGGCTGAGCTAGAGTGGGCATCGAGCCAGGAGTAATGAGGCCGGCTCAGTGCATCTGGTCTCCAGTGTGTCTCCTTGGCCCGGGTTATATGGCACCAGCCCTACACACGGTGTCCCCGGTTTGCCAGCACAGCCCAGTGCGGTCTGTTCCACAGGGAGTATCCAGCCAGGACGGTTTGTGCAGGCTCGGTGCTCGATACCTCCAGTGCGCCTCCACGGTCGGTCCATCTTTTGCCTCCTCCACGCACCAGGCATCCTGTGGCAGCCCCAAGCACCAGGCTGTCTCTCCGTCTCCTCCCTCCAGGTGCTCCCGCCTATCCAGCACTTCCAGAGTCTTCCTCCTGTCCAGCGCTTCCAAATGCTCCCTCCTGTCCGGAGCTGCCAGAGCCGCCTGTCAGTCAGGAACTGACAGAGGCGCCCGTCAGTCAGGAGCTGCCAGAGGTGCCCGTCAGTCAGGAGCTGCCAGAGCCGTTCGTCAGTCAGGAGCTGCCAGAGCCGCTCGTCTGTCAGGAGCTGCCAGAGCCGCCCGTCAGTCAGGAGCTGCCAGAGCCGCCCATCAGTCAGGAGCTGCCAGAGTCGCCCTTCACTCCGGCGCTGCCAGAGTCGCCCTTCACTCCGGCGCTGCCAGAGTCTCCCGTCTATTCGGGGCCCGCTGAAAGGGTCCCCAGTCCGGGGTCGGTGGCGAGGGTCGCCGCTCCAAAGGTGCCACCTAAGTGGACCCAGACAAAGGTGGAGTGGGGTCCAAGTCCCACGCCAGAGCCTCCACCGCGAACAGATGCCCACCCACTCCCTATGGGTTTAGGTCTTGCGGCCGGAGTCCGCACCTTTGGGGAGGGTAATGTCACGTCCTGACCTTAGTTCCTTTTTTTGGTTTCTGTTTTAGTTTGGTCAGGGAGTGAGTTGGGGTTGGCATTCTATGTTTTCTAGTGTAGGTTTTGTATTTCTATGTGTTCGGCCTGGTATGGTTCCCAATCAGAGGCAGTTGGCAATCGTCTCTGATTGAGAACCATACTTAGGCAGCCTGTTTTCCCACTATGGCTGTGAGTAGTTGTTTTCTGTCTCTGTGTCTGCACCAGACAGAACTGTTTCGTGTTGGTCTATTTTTGTTATTTTGGTCTTAGTGTTCTGAGTTTAATAAATATGAGCATGGACACTTACCACGCTGCATATTGGTCCAATCCTTCCTACTCCTCCTCAGACGAAGAGGACAGCCGTTACAGAAACTAATGTTTGTATAGCTGGGTATGCATGAGCTTGGTCTCATTAGTAGAAGGTAATGACGTAGGCAGTGACTGCAAGCATAATAAAATAACTTGGACCATTTACTATTATGCAGAACTTACTCGGAAACATGCTATGCTATGTTCCTCTTGTCAACTTCTGTCTGCAATTGCATTAATAAAGGTTTTTGATTGATTTACTTAAATATATGGTCTAAATGCTAATTTCACCAATGAGCCAATGATTGACAAGGAACAAGGAACGAACCCCAACAAAGGCTACCAAAAACGTTTGACCCAGGTTAAACAATTTCAAGGCAATGCTACCAAATACTAATTGAGTGTATGTAAACTTCTGGGAATGTGATGAAAGAAATACAAGCTGAAATAAATAATTTTCTGTACTATTCTGACATTTCACATTATTAAAATAAAGTGGTGATCCTAACTGACCTAAGACAGGGCATTTTTACTAGGATTAAATGTCAGGAATTGTGAAAACAGAGTTTAAATGTATTTGGCTAAGGTGTATGTAAATGTCCGACTTCACCTGTATGTACGAGCTGTTGGCCAGAGTGCATGTGCCAAGGCCAGTTTGGGCACGTGCTATATACCGCAAAAGTTTGACAAAATGATCAGTATAGTTGAAAATGCGATGGAAACCCATTTGACTTGTATTTTTTTATTCAACACATGGGATTTAACCTCTTGAATCTAGGGGGCACTATTTTCATTTTTGGAAAAATAACGTCCCCAAAGTAAACGGCTATTTTGTCAGGACAAGATGCTCCAATATGCATATAATTTACATATTAGGATAGAAAACACTCTAAAGTTTCCAAAACTGTAAAAATATGGTCTGTGATTATAACAGAACTGATATTGCAGGTGAAAGCCTGAGAAAAATCCAATCAGGAAGGGGCTCTTATTTAGAAAGCTCTGCGTTCCTATGCGTCCCTATTGAGCAGTGAATGAGATATCAACCAGATTCCCTTTTCTATGGCTTCCCTAATGTGTCTAGTGTCACAATACATAGTTTCAGGCTTTTATTTTGAAAAATGGGCCTGAACGTCAACATTGCGTCAGTGGTCAGCTGAAGTCTCTCAGTGTTTTGTGCGTAAAGGACAAATGCGGCCATTGTTTCTCTCTATCCTACTAAGAAGCCACCAGTCCCGGTTGATATATTATCGAATAGATATTTGAAAAACACCTTGAGGATTGATTATAAAAAACGTTTGCCATGTTTCTGTCGATATTATGGAGCTAATTTTGAATATTTTTCGGCATTGTAGTGACCACAATTTCCAGTCGATTTCTCAGCCAAACGTGAAGAACAAACGGAGCTATTGCGCCTACAAAAATAATATTTTTGGAAAAAAGGAACATTTGCTATCTAACTGGGAGTCTCGTGATTGAAAACATCCAAAGCTCATCAAAGGTAAACAATTTATTTTGATTGCTTTTCTGATTTTCGTGACCAGGTTGCCTGCTGCTAGCTAGTCATAATGCTATGCTATGCTATCGATAAACTTACACAAATGCTTGTCTTGCTTTGGCTGTAAAGCATATTTTCAACATCTGCGATGACAGGGTGATTAACAAAAGGCTAATCTGTGTTTCAATATATTTCACTTGTGATTTATAAATATTTCATGAATATGAATATTTTCTAGTAATATTTATGTCCGTTGCGTTATGCTAATTAGTGTCAGTTGATGATTACGCTCCCGGACCCACCAAAAGGCATTTTTATGTGCACCACGTCATCTCGAACACGCTTTTAGCCGCAACAAGTCTGTTTGCTTGGAATATCACCGGTGGAATTCTTTTCATGCAAATCTATCACAAATTGGATGGAAACCTACCTAAAGTCTTGGAGTGTGCAGTTATGCGTAACAGATTGTGGAATGCTGTTCATTTCATTCAAGGTTTACAAAATGCCATCATCTAATTTCCCTATTTTTTTTCAACGCTCGCGCATGCAACACGAGCGGTGTGGTCAGCATGTTACACATAATCAGCAGCCAATAAGGGAACTTGCAATTGATGCCACGACAGTCTGGTGTCTGTTTCACGTGTCAAATAGGTATATGTTGGTATATGATGAAGCATAGAAAAAAGTAATCAGTTACTGCTTCATATAGTCAAACTACATCCTGGCAGAATAAGGAAGTAACTGGAAGCCATATTGAGATGTGTGAAGAGATCGTTACAGTGATCTGCAACTTTTTGTATTCTAAAATAAACCTCATCCTTATCTACCATGCATTTACTGAGCGCTTACAGCTAACAGATCTTTGTGATGCAGGGCTCTTGCATATGCACCTAAAAATAGAACTGATAACGTTTTAATACGAGCATGTTGAGCTGTGATTTATAGCAAAAAAAGTATGCCGTAATTATTTACAAAGTATTTCGTTATTCTGCTGTTTGGTTTCATAGATGTAATCACACACATCCCACATAGCCCATCTCATTTTGTTTCATAGAGGTAATCACACACATATCTATGAATTCCACATAGCCCATCTCGAGTAACAACAGTGTCTGGGGGGCTGTGCTCACTGAGTGAAGTGCTGAAAGATTCCTTTTTAGAAGCACACAGGCATAGAAATTGGTCTATTTTAACCGGAAGTCTACAAAAGTTTGATTGTCCTTGTGCTTGGCTATTTATATAGTTTTGTTCACACGCTAGTTTGTTTTTAGTTTGTTAGTTTGAGCTTGCTTAAATGCTAGCAAAGAGACACATCGGAGAATCTCATCTCTCACAGACAGACACGTGCGTGCGAGTCACACCAAAGTACTTGAGGAAGAGTAAGAGAGAACTAACAATAAGAGAGAACTAACAGTTTATGAATTAAAGGTTTTATTCAACAACTGTTACTAATTTCTAATTTCTTATGATAAAAACACTCTTCCTCAAATACTCCTGAATACTCCTGAATTTCTTTGCGTGCTCCTACATTTTTCTACTTTGGAGCACATGCACTCCTTGTAAAAAAATGTCAGCGTACAGCCCTGTGATGCTTTTCAAATGTAAGTCTAAGGCCAACTTCTTGGAAACAGCGAGGTATTAGTGGAGCCATCTAGCATAATGAAAGCTTCATAATTTATGCTTCCAGATCTCTCTCGCTCGCTCTCACACACACACTCACACTCATCTAGACCCAGATCACATCATGGAAGTGCTGTCTTGTCTGCCATTGGGTCTGAGTGGGCCTGCAAGCAGATGGCCACTGACAGAGGAAAGCGAGGGTCTTTTGAAAACAGTCTCACACACAGAGAGAGAGAGAGACGAGAGAGAGAGAGAGAGAGAGAGAGAGAGAGAGAGAGAGACGAGAGAGAGAGAGAGAGAGAGAGAGAGAGAGAGAGAGAGAGAGAGAGAGAGAGAGAGAGAGAGAGAGAGAGAGAGAGAGAGAGAGAACAAAAAAATAATTAATAGACCAGCAGCTACTAGCTAGCTAGCTTACTTTAGCTAGCTCTTGGATGCAAATACCTGTAGCTAACGTTAGCCTCCAACTTGTTTAAATTAATCCAGGTGGACTAGCTAGATACTAGTTAGAGAAAGTAAAACCTAGCTGTGGTAGCTAGTTTGAGTGTAAGTGTCCGATAAACAGTCAAATGTCAGACTTACACTACCGGTCAAAAGTTTTAGAACACCTACTCATTCAAGGGTTTTTCTTTCCTTTTACTATTTTCTACATTGTAGAATAAGTCATCAACACTATGAAATAACACATATGGAATCAAGTAGTAACCCATTCTTTTTTTTTTTATAGAGTTTCTTCAAATAGCCACCCTTTGCCTTGATGACATCTTTGCACACTCTTGGCATTCTCTCAACCAACCTCACCTGGAATGCTTTTCTAACAGTCTTGAAGGAGTTCTCACATATGATGAGCACCTTTTCCAAAAGCTTTTGGAACTACAAAACAGTTTAATTGTTTTATTTATCACCACCGAACGTTGGAAATAACAAACAATAATACACTAGAGGTATGCATTCAGTCGTTGAGACGGAGCATCAATTCATTAACCTGGATTTTGAATCTTGCATGCAGCCAGGCGGATCATTTGCGGGAGACAATAGACATCATTAGCTGCATTTTTAGTTCTCATCTGTTCATGCACCAGATTGGAATGCAAAGCTTGTTTGCGCAAGTCAGTAATTTTACTGCTTTCCTTCATTTATGAGTAGTTTTACTTGTGTAACGTCAACAAGGACAATAATGCAAGCTAGCCAGCCTAGTTAATACCTCAGATATGACAGCTTGTTACACAAAGGAAGGCTGGGTTGAGTGAAAGAGCGGGAAGACTGAGGGACACAGGGAGAAGCTGTGCTATCGTAAATACAGTATCTGATGCATTCTAAATTACCGCCCATTTGGAAAAGGAAAATGCAATTAATATTTACTCTGTGTCACGCCTTGGTCATTGTATTTTGTGTTTTTGTTATATGTTTGGGTAGGCCAGGGTTTGACATCGGTTTATATGTTGTTTTTCGTATTGGGGTTTGTAGTATTTGGGATCGCGGCTAATTAGGGGTGTTGTATAGGCTTGGCTGCCTGAGGCGATTCTCAATTGGAGTCAGGTGCTTCGCGTTGTCTCTGATTGGGAACCGTATTTAGGCAGCCTGACTTTCGCTTTGTATTTTGTGGGTGTTTGTTCCTGTCTCTGTGTTGTAGTTCACCAGATAGGCTGTAATTAGTTTCACGTTCCGTTCTGTTGTTTTTGTATTTAGTATTCAGTTGTTTCATGTACCGCAATTTATTTTCATTAAAGTTATGAGTAACCTACACGCTGCATTTCGGTCCGACTTTCTTTCTTCAACAGACGAATGCCGTTACAGAAACACCCACCACTCACAGACCGAGCAGTGTGTAAACTGGCAGGAGCTAAAGGAGGACGTTATGGACAGCAGAAGCATGGAGTATACGACGTGGGAAGAAATCGACAGATGGGCGGCCGACCCAGAGCGAGTGCATGAGCCCGCCTGGGATTCCCTGCAGCAATGCGAAGAGGGCTATAGACGAATGGAGTCTAAAAGGAAAACACGGCGACGCAGAGCGCAAAACGAAAGTAACCCCCAAATATTTATTGGGGGAAAGTGCAGAGAGAGAGTGGCTGAGTCAGGAGGCAGACCTGAGCCTACTCTCCCTGTTAATCGTGAAGAGCAGTTGCAGTGGGAGGGGCTGCACCACTTGGAGAATTGGACATGGGAGGAGGAATTAGACGGTAGAGGACCTTGGGCTCAGCCTGGAGAATATCGCCGTCCCAAGGAAGAAATAGAAGCGGCTAAAGTGGAGTGGCACAGGTATGAGGCTCGGTGCTCGGTGCTCAAGAGCCCAGGAAGGGACATGGGCTATAACACTTTTCAAACATTCCCTCCTCTCCCTTCCTATATAAGCCCTTGATGACAATATAACCTCCTGTTCCGATTATGTGAGGACGATGGTCCTATGTCAGAATGGTTCAGATAATAACTACAGAACGAAGCCAACATCAGCGTGAGCTTTGGTTGCGAATGGTATGAACTTTGAACTCTTAATCACTACAGAAGTGATACCTCCTAGCAGTTGAGTTAGCAACAGCAGATGCAAACGCAGGTTAGGAAGGTACAGACAGAGTATCCCGTCAATCACCCAACGATGTGACTACAACATATCCAATTGACCACCAGAGATATTCTTCAAAGGACAGAGGACTCGGTTTGGCAACACAGTCTTCCATCTACCACCAACCTACTGAAGCGCAGCTCAGAGTGTAATGGCGTTCGTCTGTTGAAGAAAGAAAGTCGGACCGAAATGCAGCGTGTAGGTTACTCATGACTTTAATGAAAATAAATCGCGGTACATGAAACAACTGAATACTAAATACAAAAACAACAGAACGGAACGTGAACTAATTACAGCCTATCTGGTGACTAACACAGAGACAGGTACAATCACCCACGAAATACAACGCGAACTCAGGCTACCTAAATACGGTTCCCAATCCGAGACAACAAGAATCAGCTGACTCCAATTGGGAATCGCCTCAGGCAGCCAAGCCTAACTAGACACACCCCTAATAATACACAATCCCAATTAATACAAACCCCAATACGAAACACAACATATAAACCCATGTCACACCCTGGCCTACCCAAACATGTAACAAAAACACAAGATACAATGACCAAGGCGTGACAGAACCTCCCCCTAAGGTGCGGACTCCGGGACGCACCTCAAGAGCATAGGGAGGGTCCGGGTGGGCGTCTGTCCATGGTGGCGGTTCTGGCTCGGGACGTGGACCCCACTCCATAAATGTCCTAGTTCCTCCCCTACACGTCCTGGGATAATCCACCTTCTCCGCCGACCATGGCCTAATAGTCCTCACCCTGATCCCCACATAACTGAGGGGCAGCTCGGGACCGAGGGGCAGCTCGGGACAGAGGGGCAGCTCGGGACAGAGGGGCAGCTCGGGACAGAGGGGCAGCTCGGGACAGAGGGGCAACTCGGGACAGAGGGGCAACTCGGACAGAGGGGCAGCTCGGGACAGAGGGGCAGCTCGGGATAGAGGGGCAGCTCAGGACAGAGGGGCAGCTCAGGACAGAGGGGCAGCCCGGGACCAAAGCAGCCCGGTACTGAGGGGAAGCCCGGTACTGAGGGGAAGCCCGGTACTGAGGGGAAGCCCGGTACTGAGAGGCAGCCCAGTACAGAGAGGAAGCCTAGTACTGAGAGGAAGCTCAGTACTGAGAGGAAGCTCAGGCAGGTAGTAGGCTCCGGTAAATCCTGGCTGGCTGGTGGAACTGGATGGTTCAGGTTGTCTGGCCGATCTAGAAGATCTTGGCAGACTGGCACTTCTGGCGGATCCTGGCAGACTGGAGAGGCTGGGCCGACTGGCGACGCTGGGCAGACTGGGAGCACTGGCGGCGCTGGACAGACAGGAGACTCCGGCAGCGCAGGAGAGGAGAAAGGCTCTGGCTGCGCTGAACAGGCGGGAGACTCCAACAGCGCAGGAGAGGAGAAAAGCTCTGGCTGCGCTAAACAGGCGAGGCGCACTGGACGCGCTGGGCCGACTGGGAGCACTGGTGGCACTGGACAGACAGGAGACTCTGGCAGCGCAGGAGAGGAGAAAGGCTCTGGCTGCGCTGAACAGGCGAGGCGCACTGAACGCGCTGGGCCGACTGGGAGCACTGGCTGCGCTGGACAGACAGGAGACTCCGGCAGCGCAGGAGAGGAGAAAGGCTCTGGCTGCGCTGAACAGGCGAGGCGCACTGGAGGCCTGGTGCGTGGTGCTGGAACTGGTGGTACTGGCGCGAGGACACGCACAGGAAGCCTGGTGCGGGGAGCTGCTACCGGAGGACTGGTGTGTAGAGGTGGCTCTGGATAGACCGGACCGTGCAGGCGCACTGGAGCACTTGAGCACCGAGCCTGCCCAAGCTTACCTGGCTCGATGCCCACTCTAGCCCGGCCAATAGGAAGGGCTGGTATGTGTCGCAGCTGGCTTTGCACCCGCACTGGAAACACTGTGCTTCCCACGTAGTATACTCCTTGCTTCTGCTGTCCATAACGTCCTCCTTCAGATCCTGCCAGTTCACACGCTGCTCGGTCTGTGAATGGTGGGTGATTCTGTAACGTCTTTCGTCTGTTGTTTGAAGAGAGTCAGACCGAAATGCAGCGTGTAGGTTACTCATGACTTTTAATGAAGATAATGCGGTACATGAAATAACTGAAGAAGAAAACAACAAACAGAACGTGAACTAATTACAGCCTATCTGGTGACTAACACAGAGACAGGTACAATCACCCACAAAATACAACGCGCACTCAGGCTACCTAAATACGGTTCCCAATCCGAGACAACGAGAATCAGCTGACTCCAATTGGGAATCGCCTCAGGCAGCCAAGCCTAACTAGACACACCCCTAATAATACACAATCCCAATTAATACAAACCCCAATACGAAACACAACATATAAACCCATGTCACACCCTGGCCTACCCAAACATATAACAAAAACACAAGATACAATGACCAAGGCGTGACAACCTGCAGGGCAGGTACGAGATGGCAACAACAACTGCCTGAGTTACACCAAGAACACACAATACCTCCATCAGTGCTCAGACTGTCCGCAATTGGCTGAGAGAGCCTGGACTGAGGGCTTGTAGGTCTATTGTATGGCAGGTCCTCACCAGACATCACCGGCAACAACGTCGCATATGAGCACAAACTCACCGTCGCCAGACCAGACAGGACTGGCAAAAAGTGCTTTTCACTGACGAGTAGCGGTTTTGTCTCACCAGGGGTGATGGTCGGATTCGCATTTATCGTTGAAGAAATGAGCGTTACACTGAGGCCTGCACTCTGGAGTGGGATAGATTTGGGGGTGGAGGGTCTGTCATGGTCTGGGGCGATGTGTCACAGCATCATCGGACTGAGCTTGTTGTCATTGCAGTCAATCTCAATGCTGCGCGTTACAGGAAGACATCCTCCTCCCTCGTGTGATACCATTCCCGCAGGCTCATCCTGACATGACCCTCCAGCATGACAATGCCACCAGCCATACTGCTCGTTCTGTGTGTGATTTCCTGCAAGACAGGAATGTCAGTGTTCTGCCATGGCCAGCGAAGAGCCCGGATGTCAATCCCATTGAGCATGTCTGGGACCTGTTGGATCGGAAGGTGAGGGCTAGGGCCATTCCCCCAGAAATGAACTTGCAGGTGGCTTGGTGGAAGAGAGGGGTAGCATCTCACAGCAAGAACGCGCAAATCTGGTGCAGTCCATGAGGAGGAGATGCACTGCAATACTTAATGCAGCTGGTGGCCCCACCAGATACTCACCAGATTCTTTTGATATTGATCCCCCTTTGTTTAGGGACACATTATTCCATTTATATTAGTCATATGTCTGTGGAACCTGTTCAGTTTATGTCTCAGTTGTTGAATATTGTTGTGTTCATACAAATATTTACACATGTTAAGTTTGATGAAAATTAACACAGTTGACAGTGAGAGGTCGTTTCTTTTTTTGCTGAATTTAGCTCTACTGGAGTACAGCAACACACCACTAGAGGGCATAGGGTTATCACCAGCCCAACTACTAATGGGATGATGGCTGAAGTTCAAATTGCCAGCCTCTACCACCCTACTGACTCATGAAGGTAATGTTCAAATCCAAGATAAGCTGAAGAACAGACAGCTTAAACAGAAAAGCTACTACGACAGACAAATGAGACAACTACCAGACATGCATGAAGAATTGGCAAAAAACTCCAGTGGCTATATGTGCCAAGCATATAGAGAAATACCCCAAGAGACGTGCAGCTGTAATTTCTGCAAAAGGTGGCTCTACAAAGTATTGACTTTGGGGGGGGGGGTGAATAGTTATGCATGCCCAAGTTTGTTTCACAATAAAACTGCTGATTGAATGAAAATAAATAAGGGTCAGAAGTTTTGATTCTTTGTTTGGTTTTGCTGGATGAAAGATACACCGGTATTGCACATTTGACATATTGCACATTATTTCATGTTTATGTCACATAAAAATCAAATTAAAAAACATCTTAAGAAGAGGGACGTGATGTACTATAAATGTATCCATAGCTGAACTGTGGTGACGTAATGTGTGAAATTTATTCAGACTGTACTTCAGTAAACTGAAGACTTCTAGACTGACCACCGTTGTCCTTTTCATTAATATTGTAACATTATAACAGTAGGTAGCTAGCTAGATAGCTTGGTATCCATTTTCCAACAGATGTTTCTAATACCCCTGATTGGTCATCAATGGTCATTGGTCTTTTGGAACCTGTTGCCACAGGTTTGACACAGATTCAAGTTGAATCCTGACAGAATGATCTGCTAGAAATGTAACTCTGGTGAACTGTTTTCCACTATTGGCAATACATAATAATTATTATTATTGTTGCCAAAGGTTTGCCGCGGATTCACCACTAATGGCAAACATTTGCAAACTGTTGGCAACATTTTGTGGCACACGATTTCATTTGCGGAACATTTGCCACAAACTTGCAGGAAATTTCAACAGCAAATGTATTTCTGTAAGGGTCTGAACTTTAAATGCAAAAATGTATTTAGCCAAGAGAAAATGTCAAGCCCTACCCTTGTTAAAGGTTGTTTGAAGGTCCACGAAGTGAGTCCTGTTTCAAATAATTTCTCTATTATTGTATTTTCCAACCTCTGATTCTCACATTCTGGATGCCACCAACCAAACAACAGTTGTGCGTTGGTACAACAATACAATGCATACAGAAACAGCAGGGTTCAAATTACCTGCAGGAGCCAAGTCCGAATTTGTTATGTACCTGCCTGGGACAGTATAGGCCAACTATGATGTCATTCAGTAATCAGTAACAGTTATATACAGTAGAGTATACATTCAGAACACACTGTTTGCTTCTCAGCTGGGCTCTTTGACTCCCTCCAACTTAGCTAGCCCCGCTATAGTGTTGTAATTGAAACGGATGGCTCCAGACTAGGAAAAGGTCACTAGTCGTCACCAGTCACATTCTGTTATGATACGGATCACTTAGGTCACGATACACAGGCCTGCGTAGACTAGTGTCACCTGCAAGTTGGGAGCCCGCTACAGATCATGGCTACATCACATGCTCCATTAATTCTGGTGCAGGGAGTTAAAGATCCATGCCCCGAAAGGAAAAGACAGTTGTTTTTCTGCCCTCTCAGAGGGGTGTCCTGAGGCTCCCTCAAACTGAGTTTGGGGGGTTTGGATGGGTGGAGGGATTAATGGAACTGATGGGCAGATGGTTGGATGGGTTCAGTCTCTCCCTAAAATAGAGTACCCTTTGAATACAGTTGTAGATACTGTAGAGTTTTTATTAATTATCTTTCGCTCTCTCATTCTGTGACTTAATGTTCATATTGAGTTTGGGTTTAGGTTTAGGCAGGGGCGAAATTAGAGATTTAAAATATTGAATACATTTAAAATAAGTAGGAATCCCCAACAATTCCATCCCTTACTTTAGGCGCATGCTTAGTTGATGAAATAAAAAATGTCCTAAACTAACTAAAACTAAAAAAAATTATGTGAGAGAAAATATGACACAATCATGGATAGTCACTGGTGTGCCATGAGGTGGAGCGTGTACCATTCTGTGGGCTTGACGAGTGTGTGACACATAAGGGTTTTAGGAAATAAAAGGTGATGACCCAGCATGATCCACGCATTGAAGTCTCTTCTCAGGAATGTGACCTTCTTCTGGCTGTTAAATCTGGTAGGGGTGTTGGGTGTGTGATTTTGAGAGAATTCATTGTATTTTTATTTTACCAGGCGAGTTTTAACTGAGAATACATTCTCATTTACAGAAACGACCTGGGGAAAGTTATAAAACATAGTAAGATATATATACAGTAGTTAACATACAAAATATATAGGTAAGCAAAAAACTAAAACACAATAAAAAAAGATCAAGCATGGAATCATAAGAAACAAACATATTTTTCCGTAAAAAGGTCCTCACACAGCCATATGAACTGCCTCAGAGGCAATACTTAATTACGAGCCAATCCCAAAAACGATCAGTTAAAAAGTTAGATAAAAAAATGATAATTTGCAAACAAGAAAAAAAAGGTAAATAGTAGCACCATAAAATTATAATAACGAGGCTATACACAAGGAGTACAGGTACCGAGTCAATGCACAGGGGTACGATGTAGCTGAGGTAATACAATTATAATAACGGGGCTATATACAAGGAGTACAGCTACCAAGTCAATGCACAGGGGTACGATGTAGCTGAGGTAATACAATTATAATAACGAGGCTATATACAAGGAGTACAGCTACCAAGTCAATGCACAGGGGTACGATGTAGCTGAGGTAATACAATTATAATATCGAGGCTTTATACAAGGAGCACAGGTCAATGGGCAGGGTACGATGTAGCTGAGGTAATTGAGGATAATATGTGCACGTGCTGTAGGTAGGGGTAAAAGTGACTAGGCAATCAGGATAGATAGTAAACGAAGTAGTAGCAGTGTGTGTGAAAAGTGTGAAAGTGTGTAGCGTCAATATTCATGTGTGTATGTGTGTTTTGTGTGTGTGAGCATATCTAGAGTGTGAGTGTGTGTTGGGAGTGTCAGTGTAGTATCTGTGAGTGTGTGGGTAGATTCCAGCAAGTGTGCACAGAGCCAGTGCAATAATGTCAGGGCAAAAAAGGGGGACCAATGCGATTAGTCTGGGTAGACATTTGATTAACAGTCTTTTGGCTTCGGGATAGAAACTGTTCAGGAACCTTTTGGTCCCAGACTTAGCATTCTGATACCTCTTATCCAAGATAATTGTGTTGTTTAGGTTTAGAGTGTGTAGTCTTAGAGTGATTATCTTAATTTACAGAGGTTAGCTAGCCAGCTATTTGTCGTCCTTAACGTAGGTGACTCTGCTAGCTAGCCAACGCTAGCCAACGTCTTCTGTATAGAACTCAACTACCCGGTCGCATTCACAGGTAGTATCACATTTTCACTTCATTTCATTACAGTACAACGGTTTGATTTGTTTGATCGTAGCTAGCTACATAGCCGTCTTTGTATCAAAGATAATTGTGTAGTCTAGAGCGATCTTCTAGGTTCGCTAGCCAGCTATTGTCGTTCTTTTAACGCAACGTAACGTAAACAACACTGCTAGCTAGCCAGCTAGCCCCGAATAGCAACACTGCAGAAACTATTACACTCAACGGAACGACTTGATTAGTGTAGTGTCAACAACGCACCCACTGCCAGCTGGCCTACTTCAGCAGTACTGTATCATTTTAATCATTTTAGTCAATAAGATTCTTGCTACGTAGCTTAACTTTCTGAACATTCGAGACGTGTAGTCCACTTGTCATTCCAATCTCCTTTGCATTAGCGTAGCCTCTTCTGTAGCCTGTCAACTATGTGTCTGTTTATCCCTGTTCTCTCCTCTCTGCACAGACCATACAAACGCTCCTCACCGCGTGGCCGCGGCCACCCTACTCTGGTGGTCCCAGCGCGCACGACCCACGTGGAGTTCCAGGTCTCCGGTAGCCTCTGGAACTGCCAATCTGCGGTCAACAAGGCAGAGTTCATCTCAGCCTATGCCTCCCTCCAGTCCCTCGACTTCTTGGCACTGACGGAAACATGGATCACCACAGACAACACTGCTACTCCTACTGCTCTCTCTTCGTCCGCCCACGTGTTCTCGCACACCCCGAGAGCGTCTGGTCAGCGGGGTGGTGGCACCGGGATCCTCATCTCTCCCAAGTGGTCATTCTCTCTTTCTCCCTTACCCATCTGTCTATCGCCTCCTTTGAATTCCATGCTGTCACAGTTACTAGCCCTTTCAAGCTTAACATCCTTATCATTTATCGCCCTCCAGGTTCCTCGGAGAGTTCATTACATTTACATTTACATTTAAGTCATTTAGCAGACGCTCTTATCCAGAGCGACTTACAAATTGGTGCATTCACCTTATGACATCCAGTGGAACAGCCACTTTACAATAGTGCATCTACATATTTTAAGGGGGGTGAGAAGGATTACTTTATCCTATCCTAGGTATTCCTTAAAGAGGTGGGGTTTCAGGTGTCTCCGGAAGGTGGTGATTGACTCCGCTGTCCTGGCGTCGTGAGGGAGTTTGTTCCACCATTGGGGAGCCAGAGCAGCGAACAGTTTTGACTGGGCTGAGCGGGAACTGTACTTCCTCAGTGGTAGGGAGGCGAGCAGGCCAGAGGTGGATGAACGCAGTGCCCTTATTTGGGTGTAGGGCCTGATCAGAGCCTGGAGGTACTGAGGTGCCGTTCCCCTCACAGCTCCGTAGGCAAGCACCATGGTCTTGTAGCGGATGCGAGCTTCAACTGGAAGCCAGTGGAGAGAGCGGAGGAGCGGGGTGACGTGAGAGAACTTGGGAAGGTTGAACACTAGACGGGCTGCGGCGTTCTGGATGAGTTGAAGGGGTTTAATGGCACAGGCAGGGAGCCCAGCCAACAGCGAGTTGCAGTAATCCAGACGGGAGATGACAAGTGCCTGGATTAGGACCTGCGCCGCTTCCTGTGTGAGGCAGGGTCGTACTCTGCGGATGTTGTAGAGCATGAACCTACAGGAACGGGCCACCGCCTTGATGTTAGTTGAGAACGACAGGGTGTTGTCCAGGATCACGCCAAGGTTCTTAGCGCTCTGGGAGGAGGACACAATGGAGTTGTCAACCGTGATGGCGAGATCATGGAACGGGCAGTCCTTCCCGGGAGGAAGAGCAGCTCCGTCTTGCCGAAGTTCAGCTTGAGATGGTGATCCGTCATCCACACTGATATGTCTGCCAGACATGCAGAGATGCGATTCGCCACCTGGTCATCAGAAGGGGAAAGGAGAAGATTAATTGTGTGTCGTCTGCATAGCAATGATAGGAGAGACCATGTGAGGTTATGACAGAGCCAAGTGACTTGGTGTATAGCGAGAATAGGAGAGGGCCTAGAACAGAGCCCTGGGGGACACCAGTGGTGAGAGCGCATGGTGAGGAGACAGATTCTCGCCACGCCACCTGGTAGGAGCGACCTGTCAGGTAGGACGCAATCCAAGCGTGGGCCACGCCGGAGATGCCCAACCGGGAGAGGGTGGAGAGGAGGATCTGATGGTTCACAGTATCGAAGGCAGCCGATAGGTCTAGAAGGATGAGAGCAGAGGAGAGAGAGTTAGCTTTAGCGGTGCGGAGCGCCTCCGTGATACAGAGAAGAGCAGTCTCAGTTGAATGACTAGTCTTGAAACCTGACTGATTTGGATCAAGAAGGTCATTCTGAGAGAGATAGCGGGAGAGCTGACCAAGGACGGCACGTTCAAGAGTTTTGGAGAGAAAAGAAAGAAGGGATACTGGTCTGTAGTTGTTGACATCGGAGGGATCGAGTGTAGGTTTTTTTCAGAAGGGGTGCAACTCTCGCTCTCTTGAAGACGGAAGGGACGTAGCCAGCGGTCAGGGATAAGTTGATGAGCGAGGTGAGGTAAGGGAGAAGGTCTCCGGAAATGGTCTGGAGAAGAGAGGAGGGGATAGGGTCAAGCGGGCAGGTTGTTGGGCGGCCGGCCGTCACAAGACGCGAGATTTCATCTGGAGAGAGAGGGAGAAAGAGGTCAGAGCACAGGGTAGGGCACTGTGAGCAGAACCAGCGGTGTCGTTTGACTTAGCAAACGAGGATCGGATGTCGTCGACCTTCTTTTCAAAATGGTTGACGAAGTCATCTGCAGAGAGGGAGGAGGGGGGGGGAGGGGGAGGAGGATTCAGGAGGGAGGAGAAGGTGGCAAAGAGCTTCCTAGGGTTAGAGGCAGATGCTTGGAATTTAGAGTGGTAGAAAGTGGCTTTAGCAGCAGAGACAGAGGAGGAAAATGTAGAGAGGAGGGAGTGAAAGGATGCCAGGTCCGCAGGGAGGCGAGTTTTCCTCCATTTCCGCTCATCAATGAGCTTGATGCCTTGATAAGCTCCTTTCCTGAGGACGGCTCACCTCTCACAGTTCTGGGCGACTTTAACCTCCCCACGTCTACCTTTGACTCTTTCCTCTCTGCCTCCTTCTTTCCACTCCTCTCCTCTTTTGACCTCACCCTCTCACCTCCCCCCCCTACTCACAAGGCAGGCAATACGCTCGACCTCATCTTTACTAGATGCTGTTCCTCCACTAACCTCATTGCAACTCCCCTCCAAGTCTCCGACCACTGCCTTGTATCCTTTTCCCTCTCGCTCTCATCCAACACCTCCCACACTGCCCCTACTCGGATGGTATCGCGCCGTCCCAACCTTCGCTCTCTCTCCCCCGCTACTCTCTCCTCTTCCATCCTATCATCTCTTCCCTCCGCTCAAACCTTCTCCCACCTATCTCCTGATTCTGCCTCCTCAACCCTCCTCTCCTCCCTCTCTGCATCCCTTGACTCTCTATGTCCCCTATCCTCCAGGCCGGCTCGGTCCTCCCCTCCCGCTCCGTGGCTCGATGACTCATTGCGAGCTCACAGAACAGGGCTCCGGGCAGCCGAGCGGAAATGGAGGAAAACTCGCCTCCCTGCGGACCTGGCATCCTTTCACTCCCTCCTCTCTACATTTTCCTCCTCTGTCTCTGCTGCTAAAGCCACTTTCTACCACGCTAAATTCCAAGCATCTGCCTCTAACCCTAGGAAGCTCTTTGCCACCTTCTCCTCCCTCCTGAATCCTCCGCCCCCCCCCCTCCTCCCTCTCTGCAGATGACTTCGTCAACCATTTTGAAAAGAAGGTCGACGACATCCGATCCTCGTTTGCTAAGTCAAACGACACCGCTGGTTCTGCTCACACTGCCCTACCCTGTGCTCTGACCTCTTTCTCCCCTCTCTCTCCAGATGAAATCTCGCGTCTTGTGACGGCCGGCCGCCCAACAACCTGCCCGCTTGACCCTATCCCCTCCTCTCTTCTCCAGACCATTTCCA
Source organism: Oncorhynchus gorbuscha (assembly GCF_021184085.1). Lineage (NCBI taxonomy): Eukaryota > Metazoa > Chordata > Actinopteri > Salmoniformes > Salmonidae > Oncorhynchus > Oncorhynchus gorbuscha. The sequence goes on along the minus strand of NC_060173.1, from coordinate 69,539,695 downwards.
GAGACCTTCTCCCTTACCTCACCTCGCTCATCAACTCATCCCTGACCGCTGGCTACGTCCCTTCCGTCTTCAAGAGAGCGAGAGTTGCACCCCTTCTGAAAAAACCTACACTCGATCCCTCCGATGTCAACAATTACAGACCAGTATCCCTTCTTTCTTTTCTCTCCAAAACTCTTGAACGTGCCGTCCTTGGCCAGCTCTCCCGCTATCTCTCTCTGAATGACCTTCTTGATCCAAATCAGTCAGGTTTCAAGACTAGTCATTCAACTGAGACTGCTCTCCTCTGTATCACGGAGGCGCTCCGCACTGCTAAAGCTAACTCTCTCTCCTCTGCTCTCATCCTTCTAGATCTGTCGGCTGCCTTCGATACTGTGAACCATCAGATCCTCCTCTCCACCCTCTCCGAGTTGGGCATCTCCGGCGCGGCCCACGCTTGGATTGCGTCCTACCTGACAGGTCGCTCCTACCAGGTGGCGTGGCGAGAATCTGTCTCCTCACCACGCGCTCTCACCACTGGTGTCCCCCAGGGCTCTGTTCTTGGCCCTCTCCTATTCTCGCTATACACCAAGTCACTTGGCTCTGTCATAACCTCACATGGTCTCTCTTATCATTGCTATGCAGACGACACACAATTCATCTTCTCCTTTCCCCCTTCTGATGACCAGGTGGCGAATCGCATCTCTGCATGTCTGGCAGACATATCAGTGTGGATGACGGATCACCACCTCAAGCTGAACCTCGGCAAGACGGAGCTGCTCTTCCTCCCGGGGAAGGACTGCCCGTTCCATGATCTCGCCATCACGGTTGACAACTCCATTGTGTCCTCCTCCCAGAGCGCCAAGAACCTTGGCGTGATCCTGGACAACACCCTGTCGTTCTCAAACAACATCAAGGTGGTGGCCCGTTCCTGTAGGTTCATGCTCTACAACATCCGCAGAGTACGACCCTGCCTCACACAGGAAGCGGCGCAGGTCCTAATCCAGGCACTTGTCATCTCCCGTCTGGATTACTGCAACTCGCTGTTGGCTGGGCTCCCTGCCTGTGCCATTAAACCCCTTCAACTCATCCAGAACGCCGCAGCCCGTCTGGTGTTCAACCTTCCCAAGTTCTCTCACGTCACCCCGCTCCTCCGTTCTCTCCACTGGCTTCCAGTTGAAGCTCGCATCCGCTACAAGACCATGGTGCTTGCCTACGGAGCTGTGAGGGGAACGGCACCTCAGTACCTCCAGGCTCTGATCAGGCCCTACACCCAAACAAGGGCACTGCGTTCATCCACCTCTGGCCTGCTCGCCTCCCTACCACTGAGGAAGTACAGCTCCCGCTCAGCCCAGTCAAAACTGTTCGCTGCCCTGGCCCCCCCAATGGTGGAACAAACTCCCTCACGACGCCAGGACAGCGGAGTAATTCACCACCTTCCGGAGACACCTGAAACCCCACCTCTTTAAGGAATGCCTAGGATAGGATAAGTAATCCCTCTCACCCCCCCCCCCCTAAGTTTTAGATGCACTATTGTTAAGTGACTGTCCCACTGGATGTCATAAGGTGAATGCACCAATTTGTAAGTCGCTCTGGATAAGAGCGTCTGCTAAATGACTTAAATGTCTTGTCATGCGGTAGCAGAGAGAACAGTCTATGACTTGGGTGGCTGGAGTCTTTGACCATTTTTAGTGCCTTCCTTGTATAGAGGTCCTGGATGGCAGGGAGCTTGCCCCAGTGATATAATGGTCCGTACGCACTACCCTTTGCAGCGCCTTGTGGTCGGATGCCAAGCAGTTGCCATATCAATCAGTGAATTAGCCTATCAAGATGATCTCAATGGTGCAGCTGTAGAACTTTTTGAGGATCTGATGGCCCATGCCAAATCTGTTCTGCCTCCTGAGTGGAAATAGGAGCTGTCGTGCCCTCTTCATGACTGTGTTGTTGTGTTCGGACCACGATACTGCATCTTTATCAGCATCATAATATATGATAGTATTTCAACCACATAAAATATGCATCCAAGCCGAAATGAAATATTATCAGAAAAATGTTGGGTTATTTTCACAGCTTACTATTTTCTTACAAATGGTCAACTGATGTCATCTGGAAATTTTGCCCAGAAAATCGTTCCATTTGTTTGTTGTTGAGTTATTGAATTTTCTCTCCGGGCCCTCTAAACATCTTTGCTCTGCGAAAGAAGCAGAGATGACAGAGAGAACTTTACTGATGTCAACTAGATTGAAGCATTCTATCATTTATGACATTATCCTGGTGAGAAGGGCTTTATTTAGTCTTTTAGGCCAACAGAAGAGATGCTGCATGTATTTCATTATAGACAAGTTGACCAACAAATACCTTACCAAAATGTTGGCAGCAAAAAGCAGAAACGTATCGAAATTAGACAAAATAAATCAGTCTGACTGTAGCCTACAGAGCATTTTCTATATTTGTGGGTTAGGTTCTTGTGCAGCCCTCAAGTTTCCACTTTATCACATATGGTCGGGCAGTTGCGGATGGGTTAGACATTGTGGGTGGGTGTGGTTGGACAAACAGCTGACCCGCTCACCATTAGAGCACAGGGACTATGGTGATCTGCTTGAAACATGTAGGTATTACAGACTGGGTCAGGGAGAGGGTGAAAATATTAGTGAATATACTAGCCATGCACTCAGTGCATGCTCTGAGTACATGTCCTGGTAATCCCTGTAGCCTTGTGAATGTTAACCTGTTTAAAGGTTATGGAAAGCGTGACCACACAGTCGTCTGGTTTGTGTTCTCTGTGTTGCTTTCCTCAAAGCCAGCATGAAAGGTATTTAGCTCATCTCGTAGGCTCGCGTCACTCGACAGCTCGTGGCTGAGTTTCCTTTTGTAGTCCGTCATCAAATCAAATCAAATTATATTTGTCACATACACATGGTCAGCAGACGTTAATGCGAGTGTAGCGAAATGTTTGTGCTTCTAGTTCCAACCATGTAGTAATATGTAACAAGTGATCTAACCAAACAATTTCACAACAACTACCTTATACACACAAGTGTAAAGGAATGAATAAGAATATGTACATAAAAATATATGAATGAGTGATGGCCGAACGGCATAGGCAAGATGGTATAGAGTACAGTATGTACATATGAGATGAGTAATGTAGGGTATGTAAACATTACGTAATGTGGCATTGTTTAAAGTGGCTAGTGATACATTTATTACATCAAGATGGCAAGATGCAGTAGATGGTATAGAGTACAGTATATACATATGAGATGAGTAATGTAGGGTATGTAAACATTATATAAAGTGGCTAGTGACATTTATTACATCAATTTTTCCATTATTAAAGTGTCTAGAGTGAGTCAGTATGTTGGCAGCAGCCACTCAATGTTGTGGTGGCTGTTGAACAGTCTGATGGCCTTGAGATAGAAGGTGTTTTTCAGTCTCTCGGTTCCCGCTTTGATGCACCTGTACTGACCTCGCCTTCTGGATGATAACGGGGTGAACAGGCAGTGGCTCAGGTGGTTGTTGTCCTTGATGATCTTTTTGACCTTCCTGTGACATCGGGTGGTGTAGATGTCTTGGGGGGCAGGTAGTTTGCCCCCGGTGATGTGTTGTGCAGACATCACTACCCTCTGGAGAGCCTTACGGTTGTGGGCGAAGCAGTTGCCGTACCAGGCGGTGATATAGCCCGACAGGATGCTCTCGATTGTGCATCTGTAAAAGTTTGTGAGTGTTTTTGGTCACAAGACAAATGTCTTCAGCCTCCTGAGGTTGAACACCACGCTGTCTGTGTGGGTGGCCCATCAGGAAGTCCAGGACCCAGTTACACAGGGCAGAGTTGAGACCCACGGTCTCGAGCTTAATGACGAGTTTGGAGGGTACTATGGTGTTAAATGCTGAGCTGTAGACGATGAACAGCATTCTTACATAGGTATTCCTCTTGGTCCAGGTGGGTTAGGGCAGTGTGGGTGTGTTAGGGCAGTGTGATTGTGATGGCGTCATCTGTGGACCTATTGGGGTGGTAAGCAAATTGGAGTGGGTCTAGGGTGTCAGGTAGGGTGGAGGTGATATGGTCCTTGACTAGTCTCTCAAAGCACTTCATGATGATGGAAGTGAGTGCTACAGGGCGGTAGTCATTTAGCTTAGTTACCTTAGCTTTCTTGGGAATAGGAACAATGGTGGCCCTTTTGAAGCATGTGGGAACAGCAGACTGGGATAAGGATTGATTAAAAATCTCCGTAAGCACACCAGCCAGCTGGTCTGCGCATGCTCTGAGGACGCGGCTGGGGATGCCGTCTGGGCCTGCAGCCTTGCGAGGGTTAACACGTTTAAATGTTTTACTCGTGTTGGCTGCAGTGAAGGAGAGCCCACAATATTTGGTAGCGGGCCGTGTCAGTGGCACTGTATTGTCCTCAAAACGAGCAAAGAAGTTGTTTAGTTTGTTTGGGAGCAAGACATCGTGTTCTGCGACGGGGCTGGTTTTCCTTTTGTAGTCCATGATTGACTGTAGACCCTGCCACATAGCTCTCGTGTCTGAGCCATTGAATTGCGACTCTACTTTGTCTCTATACTGACACTTAGCTTGTTTGATTGCCTTGCGGAGGGAATAGCTACACTGTTTGTATTCGGTCATGTTTCCGGTCACCTTGCCATGATTAAAAGCAGTGGTTCACGCTTTCAGTTTCACGCTAATGCTGCCATCAATCCACGGTTTCTGGTTTGGGAATGTTTTAATCGTTGTTATGGGTACGACATCGTCAATGCACTTTCTAATGAACTCGCTCACCGAATCAGCGTATTCGTCAATGTTGTTGTTGGACGCAATACGGAACATATTCCAATCCACGTGATCAAAGCAGTCTTGAAGTGTGGAGTCAGATTGGTCGGACCAGCGTTGAACAGACCTGAGCATGGTAGCTTCTTATTTTAGTTTCTGTCTGTAGGATGGGAGCAACAAAATGGAGTCGTGGTCAACTTTTCCGAAAGGAGGGCGGGGGAGGGCCTTATATGCATCACGGAAGTTAGAATAACAATGATCCATGGTTTTACCAGCCCTGGTTGCGCAAATGATATGCTGATACAATTTAGGGAGTCTTGTTTTCAGATTAGTTAAAATCCCCAGCTACAACGAATGCAGCCTCAGCATATGTGGTTTCCAGTTTGCATAGAGTCAAATAAAGTTTGTTCAGGGACATCGATATGTCTGCTTCGGGGGAATATATACGGCTGTGATTATAATCAAAGAGGATTCCCTTGGTAGATAATGCGGTCGACATTTGATTGTGAGGAATTCTAAGTCAGGTGAACAGAAGGACTTGAGTTCCTGTATGTTGTTATGATCACACCACATCTCGTTAATCACAAGGCATACCCCCACGCCCCTCTTCTTACCAGAAAGATGACTGTTTCTGTCGGCGCGAAGCTTGAAGAAACCAGCTGGCTGCACCGACTCCGATAGAGTCTCTCGAGTGAGCCATGTTTCCGTGAAGCAAAGAACGTTACAGTCTCTGATGTCTCTCTGGAATGCTACCCTTGCTCGGATTTCATCAACCTTGTTGTCAAGAGACTGGACATTGGCGAGTAGTATGCTAGGGAGTGGTGCGCGGTGTGCCCGTCTCCAGAGCCTGACCAGAAGACCACTTCATTTGCCTCTTTTACGAAGTCATTGTTTTGGTTCGCTGGCTGGGATCCGATCCATTGTCCTGGGTGGAAGGCAGAACACAGGATCCGCTTCGGGAAAGTCATATTCCTGGTCGTAATGATGGTGAGTTGAAGTTGCTCTTATATTCAGTAGTTCCTCCCGACTATATGTAATGAAACCTAAGATTACCTGGGGTACTAATGTAAGAAATAACACGTAAAAAAACATAGTTTCCTAGGAACGCGAAGCGAGGCGGCCATCTCTGTCGGCGCCGGAAATGTTGAAGTTAACAAAGAGACACACACCTGAGCTTCCTCGATGCTGTCGTTCTGTCCTCCTGATGTATAGAAAAGCTATCAAAATGTATATTTTCCATGTCCTTATTCAGACATGACAGAGAAACATAGGATATTACAGTTCTTCAGATCCTTTTTTATTATATTTTTACATAACCAAATCAGTTAACCTCTTGCTCCTACCTGACACGCAGGCGTCCCATCTAGACATCTGGAAATGCAAATGCGCTACGCTAAATGCTAATAGTACTAGTTAAAACTCAAACGTTCATTAAAATACACATGCGGGGTATTGAATTAAAGCTACACTCGTTGTGAATCCAGGCAACAAGTCAGATTTTTAAAATGCTTTTCGGCGAAAGCATGAGAAGCTATTATCTGATAGCATGTAACACCCCAAAAGACCCGCAGGGGACGTAAACAAAATAATTAGCATAGTCGTCGCTACACAAACCGCACAAATAAAATATAAAACATTCATTACCTTTGACCATCTTCTTTGTTGGCACTCCTAGATGTCCCATAATCACTATTGGGTCTTTTTTTCGATAAAATCGGTCCATATATAGCCTAGATATCGATCTATGAAGAATGTGTGATAAACGGAAAAAAATAGCGTCTTATAACGTAACGTCATTTAAAACAATTAATACAGTCGACAATAAACTTTCACAAAACACTTCGAAATACTTTTGTAATGCAACTTTAGGTATTAGTACACGCTAATAAGCGATCAAATTGATCACGAGGCAATGTATATTCTATATGGGGTACGTCTGGAAATAATGTCCGGGTAAATCTCAACCAAAATATCCGGTCGGAGACCTGAACAAATGGCTTGTCTCTTCTTCGTTTGACCAAGAAACAAAGCCTAGGCAAATGACAAGACTGTTGACATCGTGTGGAAGCTGTAGGTATTGCAACCTCAGCCCCATTTAATGTGGTTCGCCTTTATCAATGGGTTGAAGTGGCGGATGGATATATATTTCCATTTTCAGTGATCAGATTTCCCTGCGCTTTTCGATGAAACGCACGTTCTGTTATAGTCACAGCCGTGATTTAACCAGTTTTATAAACATCTGAGTGTTTTCTATCCACACATACTAATCATATGTATATACTATATTCCTGGCATGAGCAGCAGGGCACTGAAATGTTGCGTGATTTTTAACAGAATGTTCGAAAAAGTAGGGGGTAGGAGTAACAGGTTAAAACCTCTCTAGGAAAGGGGACGCTAGCGTCCCACTTGGCCAAAAGCGAGGGAAAATTCAAATAAAATTATATAAAAATCAAACTTTCATTAAATCACACATGTACGATACTAAATTAAACGTTAATAATCAATCAAATTCAAGACGGGTATATCTGTGTTCAATACAGGAAGACAACAAACCAACACTACTTTTCAAGTCTTGCGCACTCTCAACAGTGTTATCCAGTTCCTAGATGGCCGTACCTCTTCATTGCACAAAGGAATAACCTCAACCAAATTCCAAAGACTGGTGACATCCAGTGGAAGCGGTAGGAACTGCAAACAAGTGCCTAAGAAATATCGTTTCCCAATGAGAACTCACTGAACAGACAGAGACTTAAAAAAAGAAAAAAATCTGAATGGTTAGTTCTCAGGGTTTTTCCTGCTACATAAGTTCTGTTATACTCACAGACATGATTCAAATAGTTTTAGAAACGTCAGAGTGTTTCCTTTCCAGATCTACTAATAATATGCATATCTTATATTCTTGGCATGTGTAGCAGGAAGTTGAAATTGGGCACGCTATTTATCCAAAAGTGAAAATGCTGCCCCCTATACCTTAAGAATTTAAGAACCATTTCTTATTTACAATGAAGACCTAGGAACAGTGAGTTAACTGCCTTGTTCAGGCGCAGAACAACAGATTTTTACCTTGTCAGCTCAGGGATTCGATCTAGCAACCTTCCATTTACTAGTCCGTCTGAAATCAAGTTGATAGGATAGTCACGAACTTCGTCCAGTTTATTCTCCAGTGATTGCACGTTTGACAATAGTCACAATAGAATGGAGGGTAGAGGCAGTTTATCCACTCCTCTACGTATTCTTGTCTGGTATACCGCACGCCGCCTCCTTCTCCGAGTGTCTGGGATCTGGGCCTGGTCGGGATAATCAATACATGTAGAAGTCCTCATCCAAATCAAGGTTATTGATAGCTGTTCTGATGTCCAGAATATTTTTTCGGTCATAGGAAACGATGGCGGGAACATCATATAAAAAAATACGAATAGCACAAAAAAATACACAAAATAGCACAATTGTTCACACGCCCGTATAACGGCTGCTTTTCTCTCCAGCGTGGAATGAATGTTGACTGAATGATTTTGTTTTCTGCTATTTAATGAAAGGCATGACCTATTCTTATATATATAAAAAGCCCATTTTAATTCTTAAGTTCTTAAAAGCCCAGTGCAGGTTTTTAATCTCTTTCCACAATATGAGGTTGAAATAAAAATTGTGAAAATTATGATTATGCTCTTTTAGTGGTAAGAGCTGTTTGAAAACATTTCAGCCTGTTTTGGTGGGTTGGAGTTTTGGCCTGCCTGGTGACAGTTAACGAACGTATCAACATGCTTTTTTAAGGAAAGACTTTCATCAATCTAGATGCCTAGATATTTATACGCGGGGACACTGAGGGCACCATCCAATGTACATTCAGTGCTGTGAAAAAGTATTAGATAAAGGGAATGTGAGTTTACAAATAAGATTTGAATTAACAAAATTATGCAATACCCAATTCCTCTGTGTGAAAAGGTAATTGTCCTCTTGTACTCAATAACTGGTTGTGCCACCATTAGTTGCAATGACTGCAACCAAATGCTTCCTGTAGTTCTTGATCAGTCTCTGTTGAGGAATTTGTTGTCAAACAGCAGTCAAGCATCGATCATCATGTCACCAGAATAAGACCCTCAATATGTATTGGAAAGGACCATCAAGATCACTCTGCACTTTCACAACCCTGTGAAGTTCATCATCATTTATTTCATCTGCAGCTTAATAAACTGCATGGTTTCACGAGTCATAGTCGGAGGACCACACCATACCATCATGTGACTCCAAGTTAACTTTGATATGATGGTTGTTATATCAATATTTGCGCATAAAGGCGTTTCCACCACCATTTCTCTGATAATAAATTGTACCGATACAAAAAGATCCCACCATGTCGAACGACCAAATTATGTGTAGGCATTTATAAAATTGTACCGAAACTACCTGTTCCATCACAGCTGTCATGTTTCTTTTTTTGTGACATTATGCCTTTACTCGCATAAAAACTGTGGATGGAAACGTGGTTAGTGGTGTAACAACAGCCTATGTTAATACAAACCCAGTTGGCATCTAATTTAAAAGGGATGATGGAAGGGGTTATGACCAGTGGTGTGTTGGTGAGGTAAAGTTAAGAGTGACATTTGGTGTCCACAATCACCAGCATGGCTCCAGAATAGGTGCCTGACCAGATGTGGAGTGTTTTTCACTGCCATAATCCTTTGGCTCTCAAACCGTTGCAGATTTAATCCCGGGTCTGTTCAATTTAGGAAAAACTATACTAAGATTATTCTTTTTTAAAGAATTTAAAATCTATTATAAAAACGAATTTAGTACAATCCCATAAGAAAATGTTGTAGGGCAAATAAGTGCAAAAAACATACTGTTCGCCAGTCTGTAATTCATGAAGAAATGGATCATGGAGAGATGAATAGTTGTTGTGTTTTGGTGAATCTTTTTCATATGGTTAATCTCTTATTGTTATGTAAAGCCTTTTAACAAGACTCTTGATACAGCATGTTTGGTTTCCCATCTCATAAAAAAATCCATCGGATTTCTATTGTGCTTCTATAAAAGTGATCCCAAGTCTCTCATCGAAGTAGAGGAAATGTGTATTTAAACCACTAGAGGGTGTACAACCATTGACTAAAAACAAAGACGAGGAAACAATGCAGAGGGCACGGCTGTCTTATGCTCTGACTTTGGACCTAGTGTTCTCCTGTAAGATGTGAGACATTTGTTTTTATGTTACAGCGATTGGTATTAGGACAATAAATGTACATCCTTGCATTCACTAATAAAATTACAATGTAGAGTTCTGCTGAGTGTTTTGGCCCTTAGCATTTGGTGTGTGAGTATGTGCGAAGGTACCGCAGGGCACTCCTTCTTTGTCAGGGGGCCTCATGTGGCTCGTGTCTGTTCTCATCATCACCATCTCCCCCCATAGATCAGATACTGGCTGCCCAGGCCCCTCTTCCCCTGTCCCCCTGTCCCTAATGCTCCCATGACGGCTCCTCGCTCAAAGCTTTAGTATTGTGTTTAGCTATTTAATGTAACACTTCGTTTTTCAGGAACACCCAATTATGTGTGGATAGTGAGGAAGTGTGTGTGTGTGTGTGTGTGTGTGTGTGTGTGTGTGTGTGTGTGTGTGTGTGTGTGTGTGTGTGTGTGTGTGTGTGTGTGTGTGTGTGTGTGTGTGTGTGTGTGTGTGTGTGTGTGTGTGTGTGTGTGTGTGTGTGTGTGTGCGTGTGTGTGCGTGTGTGTGCGTGTGTGCGCGTGTGTGCGCGTGTGTGTGTTTGTGTGTGCAAACAGTGAGAGAACCTTATCTCCCTTCCTCCAAGTGTACAATAAGAGTAAAGAGCATGTATTGCAGAGAATTTTTGAATTAGTCACACATTATAAAATAATTAAATGCAGGTGTCCATACACCACACATACATCTTCAAAATAATTTCAAAATAATTATTCCTTAATCTAAACTGTCAGGGTGTTGACAGTGTTTCAGCTGGTTGTGAAGCCCATATACCATGGAACTCTAGTTCAGTGTCCCATTGAACTTCTGATGACTTCACACCAGAGTTGAACTTGTGAACATTTGCTTTCTATAAGAGCCAATTTATGCTAGATCCAAAATGTGATCAGAGGTGCTGTATGGATGGTGTGGAGCCTCCGGAGGCACACAAATGCCAAATTGAGCTCCGTACCGCAACAATGAGGAGGGCTCCCTATAGCTCCGCATTGACATGATTGAATGACGGTCAGTTGGTGTGGGCAGGAGATCCTGTTTGAACATAAACTGACTTACTTGACCACTTCCTTCACAACAGCTCTGTGCTGCTCTATGAAGCCAAGAAGTATGAATGCACTGACTTATGCAGAGGCCATATCACCATAAATGTTGCACGGACAATGCAGACAACTGGATTGACCATGCAGTGCCTTTAAAGTGGCCTCATTTATCAACCACCATTTCTTAAGGCTTGCACACATGGCACTCAATGTGCATCTTAAAGATGCTGCACGGTCAAGCCGCATCTGCATTGGCCTTGCATCATTTAGGGTGATATGGCCTCTGCAGAAGTCAGAGCATTCATACTTATTGTGCTTTGCCAAACGGCACAGAGCAGTTGTCAAGGAAGTCAGTTTGTGTTTATACAAGACCTCCCACCCTCACCTACCGTGATCCAATCATGTCAAGGCAGAGCCCTCCACATTGTTTGAAAATGTGAGGGCGCAGGGAGATGCTGTATGGAGCTCAATTTGGCCTCTGCGTGCCTCCTGAGGCTCCGCATTGCGTCACATCTTCCAATTGGCGCCTCCAACCACATTTTAAATCAAGCATAAATAAGCTCTTAGCGTTCATCTGCCAATCGTTCAGTCCACTGTGTTTTAGGGACCAGACATCTGGCTGCCTATATTTTTCATGCGATTCTACATGTAAAATCGGTGTGCACTCGGTTTGCAAATTGTTTTCAGAGGTGCTAAGTAGGTTACTCTCTCCCAGCTAACGCTATTGGTGTCTGAGCCCTTACTAAATTATGTCTACTTTGAGATTCTAGGATTTGCGAGCACCACAAATTATTGCGATTTATCAAACTGTCGCACACAACATATGCACATGTTTTCATTGATGAATCAGAGTTATATTACATGTGTGGGCTTCGTTAACAAGCGCTGCAACCCTGCCCGGAAAACGCCCTCCATTCACCTTTTATGGTAACACAAATGGCCTAATTTGATGTATGATTTGGAAATGTGGTAACTGGGCCATGTCCAGTTTCTAAAAGGAGGCAGAATACCACATGTAGTCACATTTCTGTAGGGGTGTGGGGCAGAATGTTTGATCTTTTACAGGGACCTTTTCAAATAGAAAATGCTGAGCATTCTGCAATATTGATTGGCTACTGAACAATTGAAAGTACATGCTGTTTACAGTCCACACTCTTATGCACAAGAGGAATTGTTGTTCAATATTTCCTTTATCAATACATGCTTGTGTTTCGTTCTCCTGCCTTGGTATAGGCTCTGGGATTAATAGGCTGAAATGGCATAGCAACACTGTAGCCTACCCATACTGTCATAACTTTCGAGCATGTTTTGCCCCTGAATGAGTAATTGATAAATGGTAGCCTACTATTTGTTGTGTTACGGCAGGAATAATTTAAACCAGTTGACTCAGGAAAGGAGAGAGAAGTCCTGCAATATGAGTATGATTTAGGCCTGTATGACAAAAATATCATATCATTAGGTCTACGTTTTAATGTTTTTATTAGGTTACAATTATTTTAATTAGTGTGCATCAAACACCTCCCACTTTCCCCCAAAAGAACAATACGCCTAATTGATTGCGATACAACTGATCAACCTTATTGAAGTTGTGCACGTGCATGGCTTGAGATTTGCGTGGAGATATGCACACTTTGCCATCAAATTCAACAGGCCTATCAACCTTTGCAGGAAAGCTGGAGCAAGCAAGGCTTAGATAAAACAATTTGGCATGCTTACACCTCTGATAAATAGGGCCGCTGGGACTTTTTTTATAGCCTCGTGTAAATTTAACACCATTTCTGAAAAGACTACACACTCACAAAAAATATTATGATTCATAAACTTAGCGCATGGCCTACATTTGCATGTTTCAGACCAGTCGTAAAATTGTGCACCTATGAATGAGCATTAATAATCAGCCTGAAAAACTTCATTCAACTTTTATGGTGACAATTAACGCCCTTCTTTGCTGTATACTTTGTAATTATTGGAATTAGGCCCAGACAGTATCTAAAGGAAATAGTAATGGCGAATTTGAACAAATGTCTTTGGAGGTGTTGACGGAATGTTTTCTTTTGCAGGGACATTTGCTGTGTCTGACCTGTTCTGAAAGACAAAAACAATTGGACAACTTTTGTGGACTTGTAAACAGATCATTTGCATGCAATATGTTCTGTATTGACTTTTTCCGAACATAAATAGGCTATGCTGCACTGTCCAAGAATTCTGAAACATTGTCTGCTTTAAATAAATGAATGAAAACTACAGTAGGCCTACTTACACTCTCACAGTAGTAGCCTACACACTTCAATGCAAAATAGTAAATATTTGTTCACCTGTTCAATTCTACTGTATGTTATAAACCGAGCTCCCTGTCAGATGCATATAGCAAAAACGAGCCTATCCAATAGGCCCAATTAAATGAGAGGTACGCATGGTAATTTGTTCTATGTCTACTGGCTACCTCGGGATAATTAACTCATCATGGCCATAAAAGGGATTTATTCTGAAATAGTTATGACATATGTGTTAGTATTATGTTTATAAATGAAATATTGTCTGCTTGAGAAATTTGACATTACAGTATTCAGACATAGCCTACAAACGTCAATGGAAAAGGTGAACTGTCTGCGGATCTGAAATAGCATCTCTTTACTAGTGTGAAGTTGGTCCAATTAAATGAGAGATGGGATGAATGGTAGCCTATCCTAACTTGTTGTAGGTCTATAGGCTATATTGCTTGTAGCCTATGAAACCATCACAGTCAGAAAAGGTAAGGAATGTATTCTTCAATGATCATGGAAATGAAATAAATAATAGGAAATACATGACAATTTGAAATTATTTTAGAATGCAAAGATAAAATAAATCAACTTTTGCTCTTATCACTAATGGCAAATGATTGCATCTTGTTATTAGCCTATATTTAACTACTTGTTTTTTTGTTATGAATAAGAGTGTCATCATATATTCCCCATTTGCAAAAGGCTACAATTAGGCAAGGTTTTCCTTCTTGCAAAGCAATACTTCAATCACTAGAAACTGTGTGTACAAATGTTCTAAAGTTTGCGGGAGGATAGCACATTCTCACCTCAAGCTCAGTTTTTATAAATCCCAAATTTTGCTTGAAAACTGGAGCAATATTTTCTGCATAGTAACATTTATAAATGAGGCCCCTTTAATGTGTGTCAATTTCACACAACATTTTTGCATGCTCAATTTCTGAAAAGTCCACAACAGTACAAAATATTGGGATATATCAATTTGCCGCATGCCATAAAACGCATATCTCCTGTTATAACTCAGACCTGTCATAAAACTGCGTGCAAGAACGAGCATTATACTCTTGCCCCCCCACCCCCTACACTCACCTTTTATAGTGACAATAAGATCCTTTATTTGCAGTATAATTTGAAACATTTGGAATTAGGCCACGGCATGCAAAATTATTGTTCAATATTTATTTTAACAATAGATTATTGTGTTTATATGTCTTGCCTTGCTATTGGCTCTGAGATGAAATAGGCAGTGATGTAGTGCTCCTATTGCACAGCAGCACTGTAGCCTACCCATAGTGTCAACGATTTTACATAAAGCTACCGTCTGTTGATTGTGTTGGCAAAATGTCTTAATCTTTAGCAGTCGTTTATGCTGTATCAGGAAAATGACTGTCAGTTTCTGAAAGAGAAAACAATGGCAAATTGTTGTTGACCTGTCAGCAGGCTTGAATTCAACAATGTTTTACATCAACTTTCCCCCGACTTAAATATGATGGACTGCCCGTGAAATCTGAAACATTGTCTAGGACAGGCTACAAAAAAAAAATCAATACTGTACTTGATTAAGTGGAATGCATGGGCCTACTTTAATGTAAACGGTCAAATGTTCAGCTGTCGTTTACCGGTATCATAAACCGTGCTGCCTATGATATAGCAAAACTTGAAATGCACATAGCTTATCCATTTACTAGGCTACTAGGTCCTACTAAATTAGAGATGCGCATGGTAATTTTAATTTGTTGTAGGCTATGGCTCCCTTGGGAATATGAACCCATCATGGCCAGCAAAGGAATTTATTCTGCAATGGTTATGGAAATAAAATAATAGGAAAACGATTCCTATGTTTAATTCTTTTAGAATTGAAATATAAAATAGATTTTCACTCGCTTTTCATCAAATCCCCACAATTGGCCTACTTTATTGCCAGCTTGCAATACAATATTCCAACCACTAGCAGATGTGCATGGTGTAAAGTTTGCGGGTAGGTGAGCACACATTCTCACTTCAAGTAGACATATTTTTTTATTTAAAAAAGTTTTGCGTGAAAACTGGCGCATGCACACTTTGGGGGTATAGTTTATGTGTACACAATATTTATAAATGAGGCAACTGGTGTATGTCAATTACACCTGCACTGCTAGCAGGACAAAGGCTACAGCCACAAACTGATTTTATGATATGGATGGTGTTTTCTTATCTAAATGGCCTCTCTTATTTACATGGATTCCATCAGATTATACACTGACTATACAAAACATTAGGGACACTTTCCTAATATTGAGTTGCCCCCCTTTCCCCCTCAGATCAGCCTCAACTCACCAGGGCATGGACTACAAGGTGTCGAAAGCGTTCCCCAGGGATGCTTGTTCATGTCGACTCCAGTGCTTCCCACAGTTGTGTCAAATTTAATGGATGTCCTTTGGGTGGTGGACCATTCTTGATACACACAGAAAACTGTTGAGTGTGAAAAATCCTGCAGCATTGCAGCTCTTGACACACACAAACCAGTGAGCCTGGCACCCAATGTGTCATGTTTTGTCTTATATTGTCTTGTCATTTTGCTTTTCCTTCTGTTCGTTTTCCCCCTGCTGGTCTTTTTAGGTTCGTTCCCCTTTTTCTCTCTCCCTCCCTCTCTCTCTTCTCTCTGTCGTTCCGTTCCTGCTCCCAGCTGTTCCTATTCCCCTAATCAATCATTTAGTCTTCCCACACCTGTTCCCTATCTTTTCCCCTGATTAGAGTCCCTATTTCTCCCCTTGTTTTCCGTTTCTGCCCTGTCGGATCCTTGTATATTGTTCACCGTACTGTGTCTTTGTATCGCCCTGTCGTGTCGTGTTTCCCTCAGATGCTGCGTGGTGAGCAGGTGTCTGAGTCTGCTACGGTCAAGTGCCTTCCCGAGGCAACCTGCAGTTTATTATCGAGTCTCCAGTCAGTTCTCGTGATTACGAGTGAAATTGTTTTTATGCTTTATTTACCGCTCCGATTTGTCTAGGAGTATTGCTATTTCCTTTAACTGGATTAAAGACTCTGTTTTCGCCAAGTCGCTTTTGGGTCCTCATTCACCTGCATAACAGAAGGATCCGACCAAAGAATGGACCCAGCGACTACAGACGCTCGTAACACTGCCGTCGAGATCCAAGGAGCCATGCTCGGCAGACACGAGCAGGAATTGTCTGCTGCTCGTCATGCCATGGAGAACCTGGCCGCTCAGGTTTCCGACCTCTCTGGACAGTTCCAGAGTCTTCGTCTCGTGCCACCTGTTACTTCCTGGTCTGCCGAGCCTCCGGAACCTAGGGTTAATAACCCACCTTGCTACTCCGGGCAGCCCAAGGAGTGCCGCTCCTTTCTCACCCAGTGTGATATTGTGTTCTCTCTCCAACCCAACACATACTCTAGAGAGAGAGCTCGGGTTGCTTACGTCATTTCACTCCTTACTGGCCGGGCTCGAGAGTGGGGCACAGCTATCTGGGAGGCAAGGGCTGATTGTTCAAACAATTACCAGAACTTTAAAGAGGAGATGATTCGGGTTTTTGACCGTTCAGTTTTTGGTAGGGAGGCTTCTAGGGCCCTGGCTTCCCTATGCCAAGGTGATCGATCCATAACGGACTACTCTATAGAGTTTCGCACTCTTGCTGCCTCTAGTGACTGGAACGAGCCGGCGCTGCTCGCTCGTTTTCTGGAGGGACTCCACGCAGTGGTCAAAGATGAGATTCTCTCCCGGGAGGTTCCTTCCAGTGTGGACTCTTTGATTGCTCTCGCCATCCGCATAGAACGACGGGTAGATCTTCGTCACCAAGCTCGTGGAAGAGAGCTCGCGTCAACGGTGTTTCCCTGCTCCGCATCGCAACCATCTCCCTCCTCTGGCTCAGAGACTGAGCCCATGCAGCTGGGAGGTATTCGCATCTCGACTAAGGAGAGGGAACGGAGGATCACCAACCGCCTGTGCCTCTATTGCGGATTTGATGGACATTTTGTCAATTCATGTCCAGTAAAAGCCAGAGCTCATCAGTAAGCGGAGGGCTACTGGTGAGCGCTACTACTCAGGTCTCTCCATCTAGATCCTGTACTACTATGTCGGTCCATCTACGCTGGACCGGTTCGGGTGCTACATGCAGTGCCTTGATAGACTCTGGGGCTGAGGGTTGTTTCATGGACGAAGCATGGGCTCGGAAACATGACATTCCTTTCAGACAGTTAGACAAGCCTACGCCCATGTTCGCCTTAGATGGTAGTCATCTTCCCAGTATCAGATTTGAGACACTACCTTTAACCCTCACAGTATCTGGTAACCACAGTGAGACTATTTCTTTTTTGATTTTTCGTTCACCTTTTACACCTGTTGTTTTGGGTCATCCCTGGCTAGTATGTCATAATCCTTCTATTAATTGGTCTAGTAATTCTATCCTATCCTGGAACGTTTCTTGTCATGTGAAGTGTTTAATGTCTGAAATTCCTCCCATTTCTTCTGTCCCCACTTCTCAGGAGGAACCTGGCGATTTGACAGGAGTGCCGGAGGAATATCATGATCTGCGCACGGTCTTCAGTCGGTCCCGAGCCAACTCCCTTCCTCCTCACCGGTCGTATGATTGTAGTATTGATCTCCTTCCGGGGACCACTCCTCCTCGGGGTAGACTATACTCTCTGTCGGCTCCCGAACGTAAGGCTCTCGAGGATTATTTGTCTGTGTCTCTTGACGCCGGTACTATAGTGCCTTCTTCCTCTCCGGCCGGGGCGGGGTTCTTTTTTGTTAAGAAAAAGGACGGTACTCTGCGCCCCTGCGTGGATTATCGAGGGCTGAATGACATAACGGTTAAGAATCGTTATCCGCTTCCCCTTATGTCATCAGCCTTCGAGATTCTGCAGGGAGCCAGGTGCTTTACTAAGTTGGACCTTCGTAACGCTTACCATCTCGTGCGCATCAGAGAGGGGGACGAGTGGAAAATGGCGTTTAACACTCCGTTAGGGCATTTTGAGTACCGGGTTCTGCCGTTTGGTCTCGCCAATGCGCCAGCTGTTTTTCAGGCATTAGTTAATGATGTTCTGAGAGACATGCTGAACATCTTTGTTTTTGTCTACCTTGACGATATCCTGATTTTTTCACAGTCACTCGAGATTCATGTTCAGCACGTTCGACGTGTTCTCCAGCGCCTTTTAGAGAATTGTCTCTACGTGAAGGCTGAGAAGTGCTCTTTTCATGTCTCCTCCGTTACTTTTCTCGGTTCCGTTATTTCCGCTGAAGGCATTCAGATGGATTCCGCTAAGGTCCAAGCTGTCAGTGAGTGGCCCGTTCCAAGGTCACGTGTCGAGTTGCAGCGCTTTCTAGGTTTCGCTAATTTCTATCGGCGTTTCATTCGTAATTTCGGTCAAGTTGCTGCCCCTCTCACAGCTCTTACTTCTGTCAAGACGTGTTTTAAGTGGTCGGGTTCCGCCCAGGGAGCTTTTGATCTTCTAAAAGAACGTTTTACGTCCGCTCCTATCCTCGTTATTCCTGACGTCACTAGACAATTCATTGTCGAGGTTGACGCTTCAGAGGTAGGCGTGGGAGCCATTCTATCCCAGCGCTTCCAGTCTGATGATAAGGTTCATCCTTGCGCTTATTTTTCTCATCGCCTGTCGCCATCTGAACGCAACTATGATGTGGGTAACCGCGAACTGCTCGCCATCCGCTTAGCCCTAGGGGAATGGCGACAGTGGTTGGAGGGGGCGACCGTTCCTTTTGTTGTTTGGACAGACCATAAGAACCTTGAGTACATCCGTTCTGCCAAACGACTTAATGCTCGTCAAGCTCGTTGGGCGTTATTTTTCGCTCGTTTCGAGTTTGTGATTTCTTACCGTCCGGGTAGCAAGAACACCAAGCCTGATGCCTTATCCCGTCTTTTTAGTTCTTCTGTGGCTTCTACTGATCCCGAGGGGATTCTTCCTTATGGGCGTGTTGTCGGGTTGACAGTCTGGGGAATTGAAAGACAGGTTAAGCAAGCACTCACGCACACTGCGTCGCCGCGCGCTTGTCCTAGTAACCTTCTTTTCGTTCCTGTTTCCACTCGTCTGGCTGTTCTTCAGTGGGCTCACTCTGCCAAGTTAGCTGGTCATCCCGGTGTTCGAGGCACTCTTGCTTCTATTCGCCAGCGCTTTTGGTGGCCGACTCAGGAGCGTGACACGCGCCGTTTCGTGGCTGCTTGTTCGGACTGCACGCAGACTAAGTGAGGTAACTCTCCTCCTGCCGGTCGTCTCAGACCGCTCCCCATTCCTTCTCGACCATGGTCTCACATCGCCCTAGACTTCATTACCGGTCTGCCTTTGTCTGCGGGGAAGACTGTGATTCTTACGGTTGTCGATAGGTTCTCTAAGGCGGCACATTTCATTCCTCTCGCTAAACTTCCTTCCGCTAAGGAGACGGCACAAATCATCATCGAGAATGTGTTCAGAATTCATGGCCTCCCGTTAGACGCCGTTTCAGACAGAGGTCCGCAATTCACGTCACAGTTTTGGAGGGAGTTCTGTCGTTTGATTGGTGCGTCCGTCAGTCTCTCTTCCGGGTTTCATCCCCAGTCTAACGGTCAAGCAGAGAGGGCCAATCAGACGATTGGTCGCATACTACGCAGCCTTTCTTTCAGAAACCCTGCGTCTTGGGCAGAACAGCTCCCCTGGGCAGAATACGCTCACAACTCGCTTCCTTCGTCTGCTACCGGGTTATCTCCGTTTCAGAGTAGTCTGCGTTACCAGCCTCCTCTGTTCTCATCCCAGCTTGCCGAGTCCAGCGTTCCTTCCGCTCAAGCGTTTGTCCAACGTTGTGAGCGCACCTGGAGGAGGGTGAGGTCTGCACTTTGCCGTTACAGGGCACAGACTGTGAGAGCCGCCAATAAACGTAGGATTAAGAGTCCAAGGTATTGTTGCGGCCAGAGAGTGTGGCTTTCCACTCGCAACCTTCCTCTTACGACAGCTTCTCGTAAGTTGACTCCACGGTTCATTGGTCCGTTCCGTGTCTCCCAGGTCGTCAATCCTGTCGCTGTGCGACTGCTTCTTCCGCGACATCTTCGTCGCGTCCATCCTGTCTTCCATGTCTCCTGTGTCAAGCCCTTTCTTCGCACCCCCGTTCGTCTTCCCTCCCCCTCCGTCCTTGTCGAGAGCGCACCTATTTACAAGGTACGTAGGATCATGGACATGCGTTCTCGGGGACGGGGTCACCAATACTTAGTGGATTGGGAGGGTTACGGTCCTGAGGAGAGGAGTTGGGTTCCGTCTCGGGACGTGCTGGACCGTTCACTTATTGATGATTTCCTCCGTTGCCGCCAGGATTCCTCCTCGAGTAAGCCAGGAGGCGCTCGGTGAGTGGGGGGGGTACTGTCATGTTTTGTCTTATATTGTCTTGTCATTTTGCTTTTCCTTCTGTTCGTTTTCCCCCTGCTGGTCTTTTTAGGTTCGTTCCCCTTTTTCTCTCTCCCTCCCTCTCTCTCTTCTCTCTGTCGTTCCGTTCCTGCTCCCAGCTGTTCCTATTCCCCTAATCAATCATTTAGTCTTCCCACACCTGTTCCCTATCTTTTCCCCTGATTAGAGTCCCTATTTCTCCCCTTGTTTTCCGTTTCTGCCCTGTCGGATCCTTGTATATTGTTCACCGTACTGTGTCTTTGTATCGCCCTGTCGTGTCGTGTTTCCCTCAGATGCTGCGTGGTGAGCAGGTGTCTGAGTCTGCTACGGTCAAGTGCCTTCCCGAGGCAACCTGCAGTTTATTATCGAGTCTCCAGTCAGTTCTCGTGATTACGAGTGAAATTGTTTTTATGCTTTATTTACCGCTCCGATTTGTCTAGGAGTATTGCTATTTCCTTTAACTGGATTAAAGACTCTGTTTTCGCCAAGTCGCTTTTGGGTCCTCATTCACCTGCATAACACAATGGCTGGTTTTCCTGTATGCCGAGGGAAGTCAGCTTCCCCCCCAAATTTGACTAAGAAAAATAAATAAATGCATAAATGTATCTTTCGCCACTCAATTCTCAAGAGGCTGAATGTATCTCAGAGCAGAAAGCAAACAGTGCCCCTCTGTATTTGTAGGCATTCTATCTGATGCTGTCTGGTCCAAGCTAATATGACATGTTTGCCGCCAGTAGCATTGAATGCAAGGGAAGCCAGAGAGTATTTGGCCTCCCTTGATAAAAAAAGTATAACAAATTAGCCAGTCAACATTTAGCTAAAACGTGTCAAGGGAAGCCAGCTTGGATTTGGCTTCACTCCTATAATATCGCATTGAGAGCACATGTCATTGACAAACAACTTGAATTGTTCCATCTCCTTGTGTTATCTAGCTAAAATGGTCCCTTTCCTTAATTACTCATGGATGGAGATAGGGATTTAGACTTGTGGTTTTACTTCATCCTCTGTACTGGCCAATGATTACAACTGCGAGTCTGATGCAACCATTAATTCATACATTGTGCTCCTGCCCTGAGAGGATGGAAGTTAAATATGTAGCTAGATCGAGAAGGCAAATGTTAACTAGCTAACATTGCCCATAAATGGAAGTTAGCCTAGCGAGCAAGCATTTTAGCCAGGTAGTCTAGGACAACAAAAGATAAAAGCTTGTACTGTATGACAGAGTGATAGACGGTTTCGTCAACATGAAAAAGTCAACATGTATTTCCACTTGCACGAACAAACAAAATCCTTCTTTAACCTGTCTTCTCCCCTTCATCTACGCTGATTGAAGTGGATTGAAGAGGTGATATGAATAAGGGATCCTAGCTTCCACCTGGATTCACCTGGTCAGTCTATGGCATGGAAAGAGGTGTTCCTAATGTTTTGTACACTCAGTGTAGACGTTTTGATTCATTCATTCATTCAATGAATGATTCTTGTCTTTTAAAAAATATTGTGGTTTCTATTTTAACCATGTCAAGGTTCCTAATACCAAACAGATCATGACTCAAATAAAACTAGACCTGGATTGAGAAGATATTGGAATCTGTGCATCGATGCAGGATTGTTAATTCAACATACCTTTTTCTGTTAATTACAAAAACTATATCTTACTCATGCTTTAGGATTATAATTATAAAAGTGTACAATTAACAATGACTTCTGGGAGTACTATAAAGTCCAAAAGTTACGGATGGAGTTAGAAAGTTGTCTGTCAATTATTTTGAGAAATAATTTACTTAAAAACTGGAAATCAAATGATCTTCCATCGTTAAAGACAGCGGAAGAATCAAAAGCATTATTATTTAAATATTGAAAAGGTGTGGGCGACAGAGAAAAACAGAATACCGCAATTTGAGACCAAATGCCATGGAGTCTTACAAGCCCTGGAGATAGATGCAGTGCGAACATGTGGGTCTGGGCAGGTGTCATGTCATTAATGTTTGTGTGCTTGTCTGTTGTCTTTTGTTTGTATATGTTTATATTGTTAACAAAATAATCTTAATAATTTTACAAAAAATAAATCATTGATTTTAGTCATTTTTGTGAATAATATAAGCTCTGAACCCCCGGCCCTCCTATTTAGCATGGTGGCCTATGTCATTGTAATGCATACAAACTTGCACAAAGACCCTTTCTCCGCACACACAACATGACATTATCATCATAATGAAGAGGGATGTTGAACCAAGACAGCTTCATCACGACCATAGCTTCGATATTGAGACAGGACCATAACAAAAGGCTGCCCCCAACAAGAACTATATTTTGGGTAGCTGCTCTCTTGTCCCTGATGTTACCCCAACATGTACATATTATCATTAAACAAAACCTGTATTTTTCTTCCTCCAGTGCCTCGGGCCTCTTCTGAAGACATTTGGCCTTGTCCCTCGGTCTGTGTCTGTGTCTGTGTTTGAAGGTGTGGCCTTGTTCCCCGGTCCGTGTACATGCGTGCATGGGTGGGTAAACTGTGCATGTGTGTGTATCTGAAGACGCTGTTCCCCGGTCCGTGTATATGCGGTGCATGTGTGTGTATCTGAAGACGCTGTTCCCCGGTCCCTGTACATGCGGTGCATGTGTGTGTATCTGAAGACGCTGTTCCCCGGTCCCTGTACATGCGGTGCATGTGTGAGTATCTGAAGACGCTGTTCCCCGGTCTCTGTACATGCGGTGCATGTGTGTGTATCTGAAGACGCTGTTCCCCGGTCCCTGTACATGCGGTGCATGTGTGTGTATCTGAAGACGCTGTTCCCCGGTCCCTGTACATGCGGTGCATGTGTGTGTATCTGAAGACGCTGTTCCCCGGTCCCTGTACATGCGGTGCATGTGTGTGTATCTGAAGACGCTGTTCCCCGGTCCCTGTACATGCGGTGCATGTGTGTGTATCTGAAGACGCTGTTCCCCGGTCCGTGTACATGCGGTGCATGTGTGTGTATCTGAAGACGCTGTTCCCCGGTCCGTAGCGTCGGCAGACAGCAGGTTTCCAGGTCATCTAAGGCGATGTGCATATTTTGGACGTCGGCTCAGCTCGTTGTATTATCGTTTAATTCACAGACCATGGACTAATTATTTCAACAGCTAGAGCTTGGCGGTGAGCAGACTGACAGTTGCCGTCATTGGAGTGATCAGTCTTGTTTCCACGGGCCTCAGCCCGGGACCTTTTTGATGTATATTACCAGTAATTGGTGCCACAGCCTGCGACCATGTTTAGTAAACCTTTGTGCCATTTTCCAGGACGGTGCCCATGAAGAATTCTGGGAAGCTGGTCTGTCTGTCCATCTGTCGGAGGAGGAGAAGGAGATGGAGAAGGAGATGTCTTGAGATGGGATTGGGAAGGCTACTCTCTGTAATCTGTTGTACCATATCTTATTCATCATCACTGTCATCGTCATCATCAGTAAAAAAGACTGTAGCTCTCTCTCTCTCTCTCCCCCTTTCAAGGCCTGCCTTTAACTATTGAACTTCACCCTAATATGAAATTAGACAATACATTGTACATGAAATCCCTTTGGAGCAGCTGCACATTTTAAGTGACTTTATCTTAAACAAAGAATATACAGTGCATGAGGTCGGGGGTCTTTCAACTGCACCCCAGTTATATCAAGTGAATATACGACAAAAACTAAACCAATTTTTAGACAGTAGGCTTGACAATAGCTATTAAATATGTTGAGTATTGAAGAGACAGTATTGTAATCTTCAAATTCTATAAACAAATTTGCTTAATAATCTCACTTTGGAAGCTAAAATACAAAGTCTACACATACAAAGCCCTAACATCGTTTTACCCTAATATACATTTCCTAGTTGAATTATTTGTTTATTTGTTTGCTTGTCGGGGCGAAAGTTGGTGGTCTTACCAGGACCTCAGTGCTTGTTGAGTGGTATGGTGCTGATCCGGTGACGAGCCCAGTTCACGGTGGAGTTAGTGTCTGGCAAGTAGGGTGGGGGTGAGGTTGGGGGGGACTCTAGCAGGTTACCGGCTGCCAGATCCTACAAGTGTACGCAGGCCAGATGTAGGATGACAGGGAGCTGCTCATTAGGCTGAATCAGTGTCACGATGTGACAACTGGAGAACTTGAGGCTTCTCTCGTCACTCACCCCAATCCTGGACCAGACCAGCTCATAGCCCCAGTATTGGCTTGTTCCCCAGCACCAGCTCGGCAATGTACCCCAAGCCCAGCCTCTGCCCCAGCCTCTATTACTCAACCTTATAAGCTGCCTTTAAGCCTATAGCCTCCAGCCTTCTCTCACAACTCCAGTACTAAGCCTAATCCAACCACAAGTCCCATTCCCCATACCCCAGCCTGATACCCCAAACCATCCCCATGCAGCCCCAACCCAGCTCCAGCCTCAGCTGTATGTCTGGCCTGCCCTGGTCCCTCTGGGTCCCCCTCCACAGGCCGGAGTTGTGATATCTATATCAGTCTGCCCTAAGACCAGACAACAGGGCCCAGTGTGGCTCTAGAGAATTCCCCCTATCCGCCAACGACTAACTGTAAGCGTTCCTCCGCTCGTACAGTATGCTTCAGCGTCTCCTGTGTCCAAACCATTTAGCATCTGACGGGTCGCTTTGCTCTGAGCCATTTAGGCCGTGTTGCAATTATAGATGTGTGGCTGTTGGTCGGCGATGTGCTTTGATCTATTCACGGCTAGATGGAATGGAAGGGGGAAGGAGGTAGGGGTCATTTCAGTCTCTTTCTACAAGAGGATCCGATCACGCACCTCTGACATCCACTCTGTAACAGTTGGTTATGTGAAACATTGAGCGTAGTATAAGACAGTAACTTGCTCCTATGGCAAAACTGCAAAACTTTACATTTGTTTATCTGCACGTGTGTGTGTGTCCATGTGTGTGTGTGTTTGCTTGCATGTGTGTGTCTGTGCATTCATGCACCCTTGTGTGTGTGTCCACAGTACACATACTTACATGTGTGGAGGTGAGGGCTAGCCAAATGGAGTGTCGGTCAATCTCCGAACACACAATTAACGGGTGCTGGTATAAACCCCATCTGTTGAGCTGCCAAAATTCACCAAAGGGCAAAATAGTAAGTGTTGGTGTACAGTTTTAACGCCTTGTCATCTTGGTTCGAAGTGCCTTAGGTGGTGAAAAATGGAAAACAAATGTTCTGCTGACAGCTTTCTTATGCCCAGGGTGTGTTAGTATTTATATCATAAAGGTGCTAACACATCCTGGTTCTACAGGCTGACCACTGCTGTGGGAGTGTGTGTGTGTCACACTGTTAATTAGTATAGGAGCCTCTGGTGTTGGATACATTTTACGATTAAATAATTCTGCTGTGGTGGGAAGTTATTTACTGTCCTATATGTTGGATATTACTGAATTAATTGTGAGTGTTACTGTTTTTGAAATGGGCCTATGGATAGACTAGGTTGTGGCTGGGGTATAGGGTCTCACGCTGTGGCTAGGGCTGGGGCTGGGGCACAGGTATATGGCTGGGGCTGGGATAGACACCTGAAACTGGGGCTGGAGGTAGAGAATACACTCTTAGAATTAAAGGGGTAGAGGGTGTAGGTAGAGTAAGAGTATAGGGCTGGGGTTTTGTGTCTCTGTCCGTGTCCCTCTCTATGTTTAGAAAGATTCCCTCCTCCGGTCACTTCCCCAACCTGTCACTTGTCTTATTGTCATCGTTTGCTTGTGTATTAAAAATGCAAGGGTCACTTGTATGGCATTTGGTGTTTGGCTCCAGTGTACCGGTGTGTCCTTGTTAACTAGTCAATTGTGACCACTTTGCAAAGCTGCGCCGGCGGCGCCTTGGGCGAAAGTGTGATTTCATAATGTTTATTGTGTAAGTGACAAGCCTGATGGAAAAAATGGTAATGATTCCAACCCTGATATGAATAATGAATAAACTCATATCAATTCATAAATAGGGGGTGGGGACATACAACAGATGACAATAAGCAAGCATATTATTCCTGTCGGTTTCTGTTGGTCTGTCAGACAAAAGAGGATAGGGTTACACACATGAGAAGTGTATAGCACTTTGAGCATTTCACAAGAAACAGTAATAACAAGGCATTTTAATAGGGTCATACAGTGTGTGCTTATATTTGCTGAAGTCTTCTAATGTATTATAACTGCACCATAATGCGTCACCTGTCAGCCAAAGAGAAACCAAAGTGTTACACGAAGTAAGAGTAAAGGTCATGTACAGACACAACAAGGACACAACATTTCTATCTTTAGTCACAGAGGTTTCCTTTTCACTCCCCTGACATGAACGCGCGTAGATGTGTCCTGAGGTGAACCGAGTGTAAACAGCTATGGTTCCTCTCTGATGTTCGAGACGTCTCTTCAGTCCTAGTGTCCCATTTACTGCTGCTAACATTCCTACTGGGTTTGTTCCAGCTCAGTGCAGCTGGAGTAGAGTAGGAAAGGCCCATTCACTCTCATTCATAAACACACCCTCGAGGCCAATAGTCCTCAGTGTCGAATATACTGTGAGGGTTAGGTTGAGCCAATTTTAAGACTCTTCTGGGATATAAATAGGGGAGAAAATGATATAGGACTCAGATTAAATTGAATACACGTTGTGTTTCAGTTGTGTTTTAAGGTAAGCAGTAGCAGTTCAGCATACTGTCCATGTATGTAAACTGAATAGCGGACGTCAGGGCCATTCAACTTAGTGCTGGAGGGCCGATACACTTCTGTTTTTCATTCTCTCCATCTAATCAGGGACTTTTCAGACCTGGGACACCAGATGAGTCGACTCTCTGTCAGTGAAAATGACTCAAAACTCCCACCATGTCTGGAGTTTAATATTTTTACTGCAAAAATAAATACTAGTAACATACAGCATTCCAAGGACTAAGGACCCCTTCAACGGTCCTTGGTTAAAATGCCAGCATATTTTAACTAGCCTACAATCATATCTAGGACTAAGGATCCCTTCAACGGTCCTTGGTTAAAATGCCAGCATACTTTAACTAGCCTACAATCATATCTAGGACTAAGGATCCCTTCAACGGTCCTTGGTTAAAATGCCAGCATACTTTAACTAGCCTACAATCATATCTAGGATGAAGGACCTCTTCAACGGTCCTTGGTTAAAATGCCAGCATACTTTAACTCGCCTACAATCATATCAAGGATAAAGGACCTCTTCAACGGTCCTTGGTTAAAATGCCAGCATACTTTAACTCGCCTACAATCATATCTAGGATGAAGGACCTCTTCAACGGTCCTTGGTTAAAATGCCAGCATACTTTAACTCGCCTACAATCATATCAAGGATAAAGGACCTCTTCAACGGTCCTTGGTTAAGATGCCAGCATACTTTAACTCGCCTACAATCATATCAAGGATGAAGGACCTCTTCAACGGTCCTTGGTTAAAATGCCAGCATACTTTAACTCGCCTACAATCATATCTAGGATGAAGGACCTCTTCAACGGTCCTTGGTTAAAATGCCAGCATACTTTAACTAGCCTACAATCATATCTAGGATTATCGCAAATCACGTCATTCCCTTTTAACAGGTAGCCTATGTGTGCATCCATAATCATGTTTTTCTCATAACCTCTCATGCAACACAAATACAATCCCTAAACAAAGTGATTGGTAGATGGTGATTTTTGGAGGTCTGCCTTGACCAGCTCATTAATTCAGTGAAATGAAGTGAGAAAGTGGGAATCAGGGTGAACCCAACGGGAAAAACAGCCCTTAAAACCATTTCCTGTGATTTGGTTAATGTGTGCAGAACAGCTCTCTCTCTCAGTTTCTTCTCTCTCTCTTTCTCTCTCCCTTCTCTCTCTCTCTCTCACACACACACACACACACACACACACACACACACACACACACACACACACACACACACACACACACACACACACACACACACACACACACACACACACACACACACACACACACACACACACACACACACACACACACACACACACACACACACACACACACACACACACACACACACACACACACACACACACACACACACACACACCTCTATCCCTGTCTCTTCTTCATTCCTTTCATATCCAACCATCCCTCCCTCCCTCTCTCTCTTTGTCTGTCTCTCTCTCTCTCTCTCTCCATTGCTGGGTCAGTGACTTCTGCTTTCGGTCGGTGCTCAGTCTAGTATCGTCCACCAGCTTGGGGCTGCAAGGGCTTAATGTCTCCTGACACTCCCAGCCTCATCACTCCCCATCGCATTATTCCAATAATGTAGAAGGATTTCAGGGCCTGGGGTTCGCGTGAGGGGATTTAATTGGGAAAACCCAAACAATCTAAACTCATAAAGCCCATTGAGAGACTACAGACGGAAATGTGATCTTGTCCACTGTCCCTGTCAAATAAATTCCTTAAATAAAGTGTTGGAGAGTCACAGAAAATGATTGGATGAATGTGTTATGGTCTCTTTTGTCTCAGATTTTCACAGAAGTGTCTTCTGATTTATGTCTACACTCTTAGAAAAAAGGAGCTACCAAGAACCTAAAGGGTTCTTCAGCTGTCCCCTCCCCATAGGAGAACCCTTTGAAGAAACCTTTTTGGTTCCATGTAGAATCCAATCCACAGAGGGTTCTACAAAAGGGTTCTACCTGGAACCAAAAAGGGTTATTCTACGGAGACAGCCCATGAACCATTTTAGAATGCTGTAGAGAAAGAGAAAGTACACATTTTCGGACTAGCATTACCATTTTCATAAATCTCTCTAGGAATCCTTCTAGTCACTAAGCAAAATTGTTGGTCATATTTTTGATAAAATAGTTCTGTATGCACATGGACAACTTAATTTGAATGTTGCCACCTCACCCACACAAAAAAGGTGCTCTCTAAAACCTAAAAGGGTGATTGGCTGTCCCCGTAGGAGAACTCTTTGAGTAATAATATTTAATTCCAGGTAGAACCCTTTGGTTCCAGGTAGGACCCTTTTTTAGTTCAATATAGAACCCTTTCCACAGAGGGTTCTACATGGAACCCAAAACGGTTCTACCTGGAACTAAAAAGGGTTCTATAACTAAGAGTGCACATACCCCTGAGTATGCTGATTTCTTTGGCCTATGTAACTCTAACTGGTAAGCAGGCCTATAGCAATATCAGTATCGTCTTTAAAGGAGCACCACTCTGAATTGTTGCTTAACCCAAGCACTGACCCTGCCACACACTATATTCATCCCCCCACACCAGATTCACCACAACACTATTCCCCTTCTAGGCAAAAGGCAATCACTCATTGTATATCAACCACAGGGCTTTGGAGAACAAAAAGAGAACGAAAAACGACCAGTGCCTACTCATCTGTTAAAAGCCAAAGTGATCTGGAAAGTTTGTATGGGAGGGTTTTTGACGGTGCCCTGCTGCTTTATCAGTGCAGCACATGCTGCAGGCACTGGCATCCCCTATTGCCTTCCAGGTCATTGGACAGACTCAGCAGGGGGGTGGGGGGTGGGGGTGATTCAGTCCCGTGACACATCCCTGATTCGCAGCTGGACGCGTAGCAAGGTATCATAGTAAATGAGTCGGTAAAACATCATTGGTTTGAAGAGCGTGAAAAATTGTCATGATATCATTTGTAATTCCTGATCTGCTGGACTGCCGGTGGTGGTGGGAGGAGAGGAGAGGAGAGGGGAGAGAGAGGGCAGCAAGGCTCTGTCTCTGGTAATGAAAGTTTTCATTCCTCTCCTCCCTTACCCTCTCTTTCTCTCTCTCTCCCCCTCTTTCTCCCTTGCTCCCCCTCTCACAGACTTGCCTCTTAATGCGATAAGGCAATCATTAAGCATACCGTGTGTCTCGGCCGTGTGGGTTATAGGTGTTGTGGCCTTGACACGAGAGGTTTATGACACCTTGTCCTGTTTAGAGATTTGGGTTTTGCCCTTCATCACACATGACTCATTATGATGCTTCCGTTTGGATCGGGGTTTGTCCCAATGACTCATTAGCGTTCTCTTGGATTACCTCTGTCCTACTGAGAAGTAGTAATAACAGTGATGTGGAGTTGTCCTGAGACCGAGGTTAACTAACCCCTGTTGCTATAAGGTTGTTTTCAGTAGTGAGCAAACATTTAGAAAAAAAGTGTGGAACGGGGAGGTATTACCTGAATTTAACATCCAATTAGAACACAGGTTATGGGTTTGTGTTGCAAAACATTTTGTGCCCTTCTGAACGTGACCCAGGTTTCGACAGTATCAGGCCATGCTACAATAAGGACATTTCAGGCCGCTAATGAAGAATCTACCCTGGTATATCTCAGACATAACAGGTTAATTTACTCACGTGCAGCCTCTTTTAAAACTGGAACGTACAGTGATATAATTACGAAGTAATTATTGTCTATTAGGTTACAAATTCACAAGCCATACTTAAAGTGTTCTATTAATTGTATTCCTACGATTTACCATATTGTCTTTCCGTAGCTAGGCTTCCACCAACTTGTCGAAAGATTTTAAAGCGAATCAAATATTCACACAAAAAATAAAAGCTGTGCGTGATGACAAGGAAGCACACTTTTTTTGCATACGATTTCATGTACCAAATAAAAAAAGTTCACATTTTAAATTCTACCGATGGTTTTGTCACAAAAACCTGTTCTGATGAATAACAAACTTGCCCAATCTCATCTTGGCGCGTGCTGTAGTCTAGACAATGGTTTTCTGATGAAGTGGAGAGGGTCGATTACAGTGCTTAAAGTATTGAGTCCTTAAGAGTCAGCCTAAACTCTTCTTTTCTACATCTGGTGGGAGGACAACACAATATCATTGTGTGACTCTAAGTTTACTTCAACATGATGGTTATTACATCAATATTTGCTCATGTAAGGCGTTTCCACCGCAATTGTCGTTTAATCGATTTCACTAACAAAAAAGTATCCACAGTCATCTGGCATATTTTCTGTTTTTGACATTAAGGGTGGCTGGTAGTCTAGTAGTTAGAGATTTGGGCCACTAACTGAAAGGTTGCTGGATTGAATCCCTGAGCTGACAAGGTAAAAATCTGTTGTTCTTCCCCTGAACAATGCAGTTAACCCACTGTTCCCTGGTAGGCTTTCATTGTAAATAAGAATTTGTTCTTAAACTGACCTGCCTAGGTAAATAAAGGTCAAATAAAATTAGGACATATTTGCTGTTTCCATCAGGCCTGTCATGACATTTTTTTCTGCATCAGTTAATTAATAAACATAAAATGGTTGGATGGAAGCAAATGCATGTGACACTCTGTGTTTTGAAAGTTCTGTGTCTTGAAAACGTCCTGATATGCAAAACATTTTGGGACTGTATCAACAGTGGACTAATGAAACAAATACCAAATTATAGTTTTTGAGTGGTATTTTACTTAATATTATATTATTGAATGATGACATTTTGATGAGATACATAATGTAAAGATATTAATCATGATGATGTGGAAGTATGACATTAATTTCCCACTGGGAACACAGATTCATTGGTAGAAATAAGCTTTCAAGTAAACTTGTATAAGACATTTTGGCCAAAAAAATATTCATTTTATTACAGAATCATACATGTTGATCTTATTCAACTAAAAAAATAGGAATTGTTCCAATATTTCACGTTTTAATTCAATGATGTATGTCTATGGTTTTGTTAGAAAAGTGTAGTAGCCCTGTGCTATTTATTTATTTTCAGGATGTGTGACAAATGTTTGAATAAAAACATAGGTACATACATTTTGTCAAATCATTACTGTAAAACGTCCATTCATTATTATTATTATTATTATTTTTAATAAAAAAACACATGGTGTGGATTACATTTACATTGAATTACATTTAACTTTGGTAGCTCACATCAACATTGAATTATAGTAGTTTTCCACAAATCGTCATACTATATTATAAATCAATGTATTATATTTTTTTATCAATAAGAAAACCATGACTGTTTCTCTCTCATAATTACAAGAATAAAAGTTCATCTTATGTAACAGAAATCCCTGACATATTTTAATTCTTCCTTGTGATCTTTAATGTTTAGACTACAGTGTGTGTGTGTGTGTGTGTGTGTGTGTGTGTGTGTGTGTGTGTGTGTGTGTGTGTGTGTGTGTGTGTGTGTGTGTGTGTGTGTGTGTGTGTGTGTGTGTGTGTGTGTGTGTTGGAAGGGGTGCTAAGGATGGACAAACACCAGCCGCCTGTCTGCAACCACAATGGAGACCTTGGATCTAAATGTCACGGTTTCATAACGGATCTACTGACATTTGTGTGATGGGATTTAGCTATGGGTTAATGTGGCCAACACTGGCACGCTGCATTGATGTCACTCTAACCCGGACCTGTGAAGTCTATCTTTCCATGTTTTTGGGTCCCCCTCCACTCCCATAACCATCTCTCAAAGAGATGAATTGGATTCTATGGTGGTTATGGCCAATTAATTTCTCAGGCAAGTCTGTTTGATATGTGGGTTTGTTTTATATCATGTCAATGCGCCTTGGGAGTTGTTATCGTTTAATTTTTGGGGGAGGCGATCGGTATTAAAATCAGAGCCATGTAAATCTAATCAATTATACAGTTTTGCAGATAAAATATTGGTAAATCAAAACACATTTTCCAAAAGTCACAGTATAATGAGAAATTTAAATTGGAAACAGAAACCATTTGTTTATTATAAATGCCAGGGTGAGGTGGTGACTTGCCATCCATAAATTTTGTCGTCCTTTTATGGTCCTTTTATCTCCAGCTACAGCCCTGGCACCAGTTCAAGATTTTTAATGAACCCGAACATCTGAGGCATCAAGCCCGGCTGATGCATTGTCTATTTGAATCGGGGAGTACAGAGGGGGGACAAAGGGGAGTTAAAACTATGGTTTTTCATACCAAATGTAATATTCCAGTCGCCTTAGACAGCAGTCATTAGATACTTCCTGTGTCTGAGATTGACAGCAAAATAACACGTCTTCAATATGTATTTCACAGCCAAATGGAATGTGTGTGTGTGTCACGGGTGTGTGATGGGAGGGGGTGTCTGTCTTGCTGTCTGTCTGTCTCTGTGTGGCAGGTTGACATTTATTGTCATGAGTCTTGTCCTGGTGGCAGAACTGAGCAATTTCCTCTTAGATAGGCCAGCTGCAAAGTCAAAAGTGTCTATATTGTAAAAACGAATGAAAACAAACATTTAATTTTTGGTCTTATTTTAAGGTTAGGATAGAGGGTTAGCAGTGTGGTTAAGGTTTAGGTTAATGTTAGGCTTCTTTTCTTAAACCAGATTTTATGACTTTGTGGCTGTGCCTGCTAGTGACTACTGCAGAGCTGCCTCCAGAACAAGATTCATGATGAAAAATGCTAACCTGCCTATGTGTGTGTAGCAATGGGTTGACTTGAATCAAAAAATAATAACTCTTTGCTACAAGGAGACAGAAAACCCCCACTGTACTCCACCCCCACTTCTCCTCCTACTCCTCTGGCGCGACCCGGTGTCGGCTGCTTTCTTGGGCTCAGGGGTTCCTATGGGAGACCAGAATGGAAGTCGAGCATCTTGCTGTGATCCAAAGGTAGTGTGCCAAATGCTATCAAAACTGGATTAGTAGCTCGCAATTGTGTTGGATGAAAGAGTGTGAGTGTGTGTGGGGGGGGTAATGCCAAGTAACCCACGAGTGGAATTTTTTTAAACAACATTGCTTTTTTTTCTTGGATATGAAAAGGAAGGACAGACAGCACAATGAAATCTAACAGCAGCAATTGAAAATGTGACCTATCACTCATAAAAACATGATACTAATAGCATACTGTAAGTTATTATCAATTTTGTTAAATTTGCACCCACACAATATCCGTGCTAAATCAATTACTATGTTGAACTGAGTTAAATGTTGTGCATTCTTAAAGGTACAGTGATGAATTGTATTGTGATCCCTAATTGTAGAATCCCCGAAGGTCATATTTTCCTCAAAACATTTGTCAGCTGTTTGGATGTTCTTATCTAACTATGGCAGTGCATTTGTGTTAAAGTAATTGTTTCACATTGACTATCTAACATTTGTGTTGTATTATCAAATCATTTATGGGTGAAACCATTTAACAATGATTGGGGTTATGTACTTATACAGTATACTACAGGAGATAATGATGTACTGTAGGCGGGGTACCACTGGGTTGTTCAGCTATCCATGGATGTTACTGTTAAGAAGGCTTAATTAGGAAGAGGAACAGTAGACAGTAAATTACTGACTAACCTTTACAGCAGTTCTTGCCAAACCTTCCACTTCAAAAACATTTTTTACAACTCTTTTTACTTTTTAGTAAGCTGTCTTTTGAAAGAAAAGGGACACCCATAAACTGTTTCCTAAAAACTCTCAAACAACAGTACAACCTTGTAATGTGATACGTTTACCCTGGACCGTAGTGTCCGAGGAACACTCATATTGTACTGCTACTGCTCCTTGGCACCTCCAAGCAGGGGGTACTAAAACTGGGATAACACTAAACTACACTCAATTAGCTCAAGGCATCTTCAAATAGATGTGTGTGTCTCTTTCTCTCATCATCTTCCATACAGTACTATAGACCTAACACTACAGTATGTCACGGCGAGCATGAGAGCACACGCCCAGGCGTCCGTCCTTTGAAAGCTGACATTTGGAGCGAATCCCCTGCTGACTTAATCCTGGCAAATATTGCGTGTCATTTGTGCTCCACACACGGACCTGGCTGACGGTACTGGTAGTAATTCACCACTGCTGTGAGAGGGGACACCCGGGGTGCTGTGCCGTGCCGTCTCGCTCTCCCTCTGTTACTCACTGTGTCACTCGCTCTTATCCCTTTCCATTTCTCTCGCTATATATCTCTATTTTTCTCTCTCAGAATATTGAAAGCCTCACCCATCCTCAGTCTCTTACTCCCTGTGTCCTTATAATGTATAATGTTCTTCCCTCTCTCTCTCTCTCTCCCTCCCTCTCTCTCTCTCTTGCTCCATTCTTCCTATCATTAGCAGCAGGTCACTAGCATGGCTGGGAAGAAGGGCCATCTGTGAAGTAGTACACAAACAATGAATGAAAATCTAGTAAATTAATGAGCAAGTACTGTACATTTTAAGTAATATAATCATTTAAATAAATGTATCTTTGCTGGATTGTATTTTATCCGTGGCTTAATAGAATAACGATGAATACAATAATGATCAACTGATATTCTTTACAGAAAACTATTTGCCACAATCATTAGATTTAGTGTGCAGAATGCCACATACAGAGAGGTAATATAACTTTAATCATTGTCAAATTTACTAAACATCAGCTATTTTTTTATCTCACACTGACCTACCTTATGACTGTACTACACACATTATGTGTGTTGTACACATTGTGTGTGTTGTGTGATGTAGCATTTACATCATTACATTACATTTAAGTCATTTAGCAGACGCTCTTATCCAGAGCGACTTACAAATTGGTGCATTCACCTTATGACATCCAGTGGAACAACCACTTTACAATAGTGCATCTACATATTTTAAGGGGGGGGTGAGAAGGATTACTTTATCCTATCCTAGGTATTCCTTAAAGAGGTGGGGTTTCAGGTGTCTCCGGAAGGTGGTGATTGACTCCGCTGTCCTGGCGTCGTGAGGGAGTTTGTTCCACCATTGGGGAGCCAGAGCAGCGAACAGTTTTGACTGGGCTGAGCGGGAACTGTACTTCCTCAGTGGTAGGGAGGCGAGCAGGCCAGAGGTGGATGAACGCAGTGCCCTTATTTGGGTGTAGGGCCTGATCAGAGCCTGGAGGTACTGAGGTGCCGTTCCCCTCACAGCTCCGTAGGCAAGCACCATGGTCTTGTAGCGGATGCGAGCTTCAACTGGAAGCCAGTGGAGAGAGTGGAGGAGCGGGGTGACGTGAGAGAACTTGGGAAGGTTGAACACCAGACGGGCTGCGGCGTTCTGGATGAGTTGTAGGGGTTTAATGGCACAGGCAGGGAGCCCAGCCAACAGCGAGTTGCAGTAATCCAGACGGGAGATGACAAGTGCCTGGATTAGGACCTGTGCCGCTTCCTGTGTGAGGCAGGGTCGTACTCTGCGGATGTTGTAGAGCATGAACCTACAGGAACGGGCCACCGCCTTGATGTTAGTTGAGAACGACAGGGTGTTGTCCAGGATCACGCCAAGGTTCTTAGCGCTCTGGGAGGAGGACACAATGGAGTTGTCAACCGTGATGGCGAGATCATGGAACGGGCAGTCCTTCCCCGGGAGGAAGAGCAGCTCCGTCTTGCCGAAGTTCAGCTTGAGGTGGTGATCCGTCATCCACACTGATATGTCTGCCAGACATGCAGAGATGCGATTCGCCACCTGGTCATCAGAAGGGGGAAAGGAGAAGATTAATTGTGTGTCGTCTGCATAGCAATGATAGGAGAGACCATGTGAGGTTATGACAGAGCCAAGTGACTTGGTGTATAGCGAGAATAGGAGAGGGCCTAGAACAGAGCCCTGGGGGACACCAGTGGTGAGAGCGCATGTAGCCTGATAAGAAGGACACTTGGAGCTGTATACTTTTCTTCACTGCAAATAGTATTTACCTTTAATTTCTTGTGCAACAAGGAATCTGCCCTCTCTGCCTCAAAATCCAATCAGAGCTCATTGATTGCTCAAAAGAAAAACAGCGTTAGCCAATCCCGTTTTGCCTATAGAAAAATGTGGAAACCACCCTTTGTGGCAACAGTTTTGGGAAGACCTTTTCCTGTTTCAGCAAGACAATGCCCCCGTGCGTGCACAAAGCGAGGTCCATACAGAAATGACTTGTCGAGATCAGTTTTGGCCTGCACTGAGCCCTGACCTCAACCCCATCGAACACATTTGGGATGAATTGGAATGCAGACTGCGAGCCAGGCCTAAACGCCCAACAGAAGTGCCGACCTCAGTAATACTCTTGCGGCAAGTGGAAAGCCTTCCCAGAATAATGGAGGCTGTTATAGCAGCAGGGGGGGGGGTATTAATGCAGATGACTTTGGAATGAGATGTTCGATGAGCAGTTTTTGGTCATGTGGTGTATTACAGGTATGAACGTTTAAACGTTAGATCGTTGAGGACGTTAGGATCGTTAAGAAAAAAATCCCCTAAACAAAAAATGCGTAATACAGGGTTTCCCGAACTCCTGGGGACCCCAAAGGGTGCACATTTTGGTGTTTGCCCTAGCTCTACGCATCTAACTCAAATAATCAACTAATCATAAAGCTTTGATCATTTGAGTCAGCTGTGGAGTTTTAGGGCAAACATCAAAACGTGCACCCCTTGGGGTCCCGAGGACCGAGTTTGGGAAACGCTGCAATGCAACTGTGCTGTAATGCTAGTAGGAGGAGAACACTATTTATTTTTTGCTAATTTTGAGCGATTCCACAGTTAGAGAGTGATGCCTAGACTCAAAAACCATTAAATGCAAAGTTTAACAAACTATACACCTACACTGAGTGGGCAAACATTAAAAAACCCTGCTCTTTCCCTAACAGACTGACCAGGTGAATCCAGGTGAAAGCTATGATCCCTTATGATATCACTCGTTAAATCCACTTCAACCAGTGTACATGAAGGGGAGGAGACAGGTACATTTTTAAGGAAGGATTTTCAAGGCTTAAAACAATTGAGACCAGGACTGTGTATGTATGCCATTCAGAGGGTGAAAAGGTCAGACAAAATATTTTAAGTGCCTTTGAACGGGGCATGGGAGTAAGGTGCCAGACGCACCAGTTTCTGTCAAGAACTGCAACACTGCTGGGTTTTTCACACTCAACAGTTTCCTATGAGTATTAACAATGGTTCACCACCCAAAAGACATTCAGCCGACTTCACAGAACTGAGCGAAGCATTCGAGGATGGCGCCAGAGGGGAGGGCTGCCGTTTTACAGGCTCCTAACCAACTGTGCTATTTGTTTTATTTTATTTTGCAATGTTTGTAACTGAATTTGTACATAAAGTTGCTGCTATCGTCTCATATGACTGAAAATAGGACATAAGAACAGTGATAACTCAACTCGAACTGGACAAAGCTTTATCCTTTTCTTTCTTTTCCGATGACACGGATAATATAGAGTTGGCTGGGGTTTCCATGCATTGGCAGGACAGAGCAGCTATGTCTGGTAATACGAGGGGCGAGGGTGTGTGTCTATTTGTCAATAACAGCTGGTGCGCAATGTCTAATATTAAAGAAGTCTCGAGGTATTGCTCGCCTGAGGTAGAGTACCTTATGATAAGCTGTAGACCACACTATCTACCAAGAGAGTTCACACCTATATTTTTCGTAGCCCTCTATTTACCACCACAAATCGATGCTGGCACTAAGACTGCACTCAACGAGCTGTATACGACCATAAGCAAACAACAAAATGCTCATCCAGAAATAGAGCTCCTATTGGCTGGGGACTAATGCAGGCAAACTTAAATCTGTTTTTAACTCATTTCTACCAGCATGTCAAATGTGCAACCAGAGAGAAAAAAAACAACTCAAGACCACCTTTACTCCACACCAAGAAATACATGCAAAGTTCTCCCTCGCCCTCCATTTGGCAAATCTGACCATAATTCTATCATCCTGATTCCTGCTTACAAGCTAAAACAGGAAGAACCAGTGACTCGCTCAATACAGAAGTAGTCAGGTGACGCAGATCCTACAATACATGACTGTTTTGCTAGCACAGACTGGCATATGTTCCGTGATTCATCCAATGGCATTGAGGAGTACGCCACCTCAGTTACTGGCTTCATCAATAAGTGCATTGACGATGTCTTCCCACAGTGACCGTACGTACATATCCCAACCAGAAGCCATGGACTACAGGGAAGATCCGCATCAAGCTAAAGGCTAGAGCTGCCTCTTTCAAGGAGCGTAACACTAATCCGGACGCTTATAAGAAATCCCGATATGCCCTCAGATGAACCATCCAACAGACAAAGCACCAGAACAGGACTAAGATTTAATCCCACTACACTGACTCTGATGCTCGTTGGATGTGGCAGGGCTTGCACACTATTATGGACTACAAAGGAAAAACCAGCCGTTATGTGTCCAGTGACGTGAGCCTACCAGATGAGGTAAATGCCTTTCATGCTCTCTTTGAGGCAAGCAACACTGAAGCATGCAATGAGCGCACCAGCTATTCCGGACAACTGTGTGATCACGCTCTCCGTAGCTGATGTGAGCAAGACAGGTCAACATTTACAAGGCCGCAGGGTCAGACGGATTACCAGTGCATGTACTCAGAGCATGAGAGGACCAACTGGTAAGGATCTTCACTGACATTTTCAACCTCTCCCTGAGCAAGTCTGTAATACCCACATGTATTGTTGTTATATATAAAAGTACCATGTATGTAAATTTACACTACCGTTCAAAAGTTGAGTCACTTAGAAATTGCCTTGTTTTTGAAAGAAAGGCATATTTTTTGTCCATTATTTTTTTTTAATTGATCAGAAATACACTGTTAATGTTGTAAATGACTATGTTGTAAATAACTAAATGATTGTTGATTTTTAATGGAATTTCTACATAGGCGTACAGAGGCCCTTTATCAGCAACCATCACTCCTGGGTTCCAATGGCATGTTGTGTTAGCTAATCCAACTTTATCATTTTACAAGGCTAATTGATCATTAGAAAACTCTTTCTGCTGCCTCTGATTGAGAACCATACCAGGCCAAACACAGAAATAGAAAGTCATAGACAAACTAACATAGACAACCCACCCAACTCACACCCTGACCATACTAAAACAAAAGACAAAACAAAGGAACTAAGGTCAGAACGTGACAGTACCCCCCCCCCCCCAAAGGTGCAGCCGCAAAACCTGAACCTATAGGGGAGGGTCTGGGTGGGTGTCTGTCCGCGGTGGCGGCTCTGGCGCGGGACGTGGAACCCACTCCACCATAGTCTTTCTCCGCCTGGCGACCCTCGCCACCAACCTTGGACTGGGGACCCTAGCCACGGGTCCCAAATGGACGGGAGATTCCGGCAGCGCCGGACAGGCGCAAATTAACTCAAAGAATATCAGAATATCGATTTTACAACAGTCGCTAATTTCCTCTATAGGTCATTCTGAATGTCACATAATCCGGGAATCTGCACAAACCTGAGTCTCACTAAATAAATCCGTACCACACCAATTGAGTTGATTATTAATTTCTAACAAGCTAAAATGATCATTTATGATACACATACACAAACACACAGTCTAGGCTATTGATTAGAACTTAGTATGATAAAACTGGTCCCTAGCGGGCCAACACTATATGACACGTGTTACACAAAATGGTGATTTCAAAAGAGAGAGAAAGAGAAAGAGGTTGCACTAGAGAAAAACTCACTTGGGTGCATTTGTCAGCTATGCTTATTTTAACCCTAATTGCCGCTCTTATGGGTCAGAATATAATGATGTAATTATGTGTTGAAGGTCACCGATGTGAGTCTCTGCGTGGACCGGATTCCAACTTCTCTGATGATGGTTCGTCTTCGGTTACCGGGCCTAACTCTCTGTTTCTCTTCACGATGTCAGTGTCCTTTCTCTTAGTGGTCTGTTTCCTCTCCCTTGCAATGAAAATAGGTTTTCGGAAGAGGGCTAATCAGCCATGTGGATGGTTCCAGCATTGGAAGGAAAACAGTGTAGACACACGATTCCTTGTAGAGTGGTGACTGGGTGGTCCTGCTGGAATTCATCCCCTTTAG
Source organism: Oncorhynchus gorbuscha (assembly GCF_021184085.1). Lineage (NCBI taxonomy): Eukaryota > Metazoa > Chordata > Actinopteri > Salmoniformes > Salmonidae > Oncorhynchus > Oncorhynchus gorbuscha. The sequence continues at coordinate 69,498,406 of NC_060173.1, read as the reverse complement.
ATAAAGCTACTCATCAATAGCATAGGTTGTTAAAAGGTTACTTTGTCTTCTTCAACCTCGTGTTGTGTTTTGACTTTGTTTACCACTCAGACCTTGGCTGCAACTCAGGATTCCTTAGTTTAATATGTTAATTCTTAACTCACATATTTTATAACCTCGGGTCAGAAATGGGCGTTTCCGTCTTTAGGGCAGAGGAACCATTGCTCTTCTTGCTCCTACTAAGAAGCCAATTGTCCCGGTTGATATATTATTGAATAGATATTTGAAAAACACCTTGAGGATTGATTATAAAAGACGTTTGTGTAACGGTTTTCTTTAGGTGAAGTAGAGGCGGACCAAAATGCAGCGTGGTTGTTATTCATTGTACTTTAATAAAGAAGCTGTACACGAATAAACTAACAAAACAACAAACGTGCAAAAACCTAAAACAGTCCTATCTGGTGCAAAACACAGAGACAGGAACAATCACCCACAAACACACAGTGAAAATATGGTTCCCAATCAGAGACAATGACTAACACCTGCCTCTGATTGAGAACCATATCAGGCCAGACATAGAAATAGACAAACAAGACATCCAACATAGAATGCCCACTCAGATCACACCCTGACCAAACAAAACATAGAAACATACAAAGCAAACTATGGTCAGGGTGTGACAGTTTGCCATGTTTCTGTCGATATTATGGATCGAATTAGGAATATCTTTCGGCGTTGTCGTGACTGCAATTTCCGGTGGATTTCTCAACAAAACGTGAAGAAGAAACGGAGGTATTTCGGCTATGAAAATAATATTTACTGTCTAACTGGGAGTCTCGTGAGTGAAAACATCCGAAGCTCATCAAAGGTAAACGATTTAATTTGATTGCTTTTCTGATTTTCGTGACCAAGCTTGCCTGCTGCTAGCTGGACATAATGCTATGCTAGGCTATCGATAATCTTTCACAAATGCTAGTCTTGCTTTGGCTGTATAGCAACATTTCAAAATCTGAGACGACAGGGTGATTAACAAAAGGCTAAGCTGTGTTTCACTATATTTCACTTGTGATTTCATGATTATGAATATTTTCTAGTAGGATTTTTTTGTCCGTTGCATTATGCTAATTAGTGTAGTTGATGACAATTCTCCCGGATCCGGGAGGGGTAGTTCTAAGAAGTTAACAGAACACCGGCTGAGCCCAGAAACATCCTAGTTGTGAATGAATAAACACATTCATTAGAAGAAAAAAACACATAAATGCCTAGATGACCATTGGCCATAATTACTTATATTTTAAATATGTGCCTGGCTGTCATACAGGTCCCTCCTATCCTAAGGATTAATTACTATGTATAAAATAGAGCCAATTTATCAATAAACTGGCAGTACATGTGTCAGTGTGTGTGTGTCTCTCTGTTTTCTCACTACGTCCACTACACTTGACTGCTGCAGCAGCAGCCGAGAAGTCTGTGCTGCTAAGCCTAGCATCACTGCGACCAGGGAACCACACTGCCTGTGCTGGTTCCAGCAACATCCTACGGTAACACTTTAAGGGACCAGAGTAAGCTATTTATTGGCCATTTACAAACTTTTTGCTCACCTGAAATTGTTCTTCCAGTTTCTTGATTTACTGGATAAAAGTAGAGACTCAGAGATACAAAATGATACACCATACACTCCAGTTAGGGGAACAATGGGAAAATAATCCTGCTTTGAAAGCTAATGAACTTGTAACTCCACGAGAAAATAGCCCTTGAATGTTTTGGTACACCTACTGGAGAGGTCTTCTTTGTCTTCACCTATTCAGCATCATTCACACAGTCTTCACACTAGAACTGACATAGGCCAACGGCCAACGGCCACTGACATTTGATTTGGTAAATTGATCAAATCTGCCCCCAAAAATGCTATTTCCAGCTCATTCGATGACTTTACCTAAATGTTTGTATTTTACACTGCTCACTTTTTACCATTTTTTTCCCCACACCTATTTTCAACTTAACCCGCCAAGACAATGTGCTATAGGACGTTGGCACCCAGCCAGACGCTAATGCATCGCTCTGTCCTAACTAAATGAATGACAATGTAACGATCTGGACGTAGTGGGTGCGGAGTCAGGCGCAGGAGGCAGAAAGTTCAGGATAGCGTTTATTACGCACAGGGAAAAATAGCGCATGCCAAGAATACCGGGCACACAATAACAAATGCCCAACACAATACATACTGCCACACAGTAACACAGTGGGAAAATAGTTAAGCCCACACAAAGAGCAGGCGGGCCTACCGGCTTAAATAGCCCAACTAATCAACCTCAACGAGGAACAGGTGAAACTAAACCGACAAAACAAACAGAAAAGGGAAAAGGGATTGGTGGCAGCTAGTAGGCCGGTGACGACGACCGCCGAGCGCCACCCAAACAGGGAGAGGAGCCACCTACGGTAGGAGTCGTGACAGACAAATGGATGAACGGGTGATAATTGAACACCTTTCTTCACAATTTAATTTAAATTAGGCCTAACTGAATAAGGTTGATTTAATTTAGAAATACAATAGTGTATTGATGAGTTTTGTATTGCCTATTTATCAGCAGCAAATAATCAGACCACGCCTTGCAGGTTTTCTTTTACGTTTTACTTTGTCAAAAGAAGCTGTTACAGGACTGTTTATTTACTGTGACTCTATGACTAATCAAATGTGTTGTAAAGGAAAGGCAAACATATTACGTGTTGCAGTTTAAAATAATGCTAAACATCTCCTTGACTCTATCAAAGATGATGAGCAGGAAACAAACGATGCCAGTCATCCTGCACAGCCGGCCCATCAAACTTACACCTAAACTATAACAAAACTAATTTCACACATAATAAGTGGTAGCCTATAGACAATATTAAATTGAAAATAATCTGATGATTGACAATATTAGACCTATCAGTTGTCAAATTGTACATGAAAAGATGGGTGCATTTTGTCATTGATAGATGCAGGGAAAGGAGCATCACTTTATCAAATCCTCCTTCAGTCACATGCAGGAAAACATTTAGATGCAAATATATTATCAGAAAGAGCATATTCTGCAGTTTCTATTACACTTACCTTCATCAAATGCACTGCATTCGGAAAGTATTAGGACCCCCTTGACTTTTTCCACATTTTGCTACGTCACAGCCTTCGTCCAAAATGGATTTAAATAATGATCATCAATCTACACACAATACCCCATAATGACAAAGCGAAAACAAGTCTTTAGAAATGTTTGCTAATTTATTAAAAATAAACACCAGATAAATGATTTAGGCACGTTTTCAGACCCTTGCTATGAGTCTTGAAATTTAGCTCAGAAACCTGGCACCATCCCTACTGTGAAGCATGGTGGTGACAGGGACTGAGAGACTATTCTGGATCGAGGGAAGATGAACGGAGCCAAGTATAGAGAGATCCTTGATGAAAACCTGCTCCAGAGCGCTCAGGTCTTCAGACTGGGGTGAAAGTTCACCTTCCAACATAACAAAGGAAGAAGAAACCTAGAGGTGTACCAGGCTCTGAGGGGGTGGCCAGTCCTCTTCTGGCTGTGCCAGATGGAGGTCATAGGAGTACATGGCCAGTTAAAGCAAGACTGTTCTTCAATATGTTCAAATGTTCATTGATGATCAGCAGGGTCAAATAATAATCACAGTGGTTGTTGAAGGTGCAACAGGTCAGTACCTCAGTAGTAAATGTCAGTTGGCTTTTCATAGCTGAGCATTCAGAGGTCGAGAGAGAGTCGAGAGAGAGTCGAGAGAGTGAGAGTTGAAATAACCTTTATTGGGTCTGGGAACCCACGACACAATAAACACTCATACGAAACCATGGTTACACATCAATTAAAAACACAACACCAAATCTTCCTCCACAGTAACTAAGCCCAACAGCCTCTGAATACCCCATATGCTCATAAACAGATCAATGTTGTTAACCATTTTGTAATATGCAAACTCAACCCTCAGTCTCGCTGCCAACATCACCTCCAGCATTCCCACCAAATCCATAGACCCCTGACAATCTGGCACACACTTTCTCCACTACACCATCCCAGTTATTTTTCTGAAAAACATCGGAGCCTAGAGAAAAAACCAAAGCCTTCATACCATCTCTGCCCCACTGAATCCCCCCTGGTAACCATTAAGCGGACCCCATCTGAAGCTGACCTGCCCACAGCGATTGGCTCTTTTCCCAATTGACTTGAGCTGAGGAGGAACCCTCATACACCTTTAAATCATTTGAGAGAACCATAACATCCTCACCCCCTGTAATAAAAACTGTCACGTCATCTGCATACGCAGACAGGGCTATTGAGGCACCCTTCATTACACCTGGCACAGAGAAACCGGTAAGCCTCGCTCTTAAAAAACAAAGAATTGGTTCAATTGCCAGACAATATAACGTCCCTGAAATTGGGCATCCCTGCCTGATTTCCCTTTAGATAGGGATGGGGCAACTCAAACCACCCCCCACATTTCCATACACGAGGCCCCAACATACAGTAAACACATCCAAGACAAAAACATCCCAAACCCAAAGGGTTTAATTGTTTTGAACAAGTACTGGTGTTCCACACGGCCAAAAGCCTTCTCATGATCCATAGAATGTAAACCCACATTCACATCAGACAGTTTACAAATGTCTAAAACGTCTCTTATCAGAAACAAGTGATCAACTATAGAGCGGTCAGGTCCACAGTAAGATTGGTCCTTGTGGAACAACAGCCCCAGATACAATTTTATATTCTCCACACAGCAATGCAACAGGTCGCCAATTTTTTTGAAGAGCCAAATCACCCTTTTTGGCAACACTGAAAGTGCAGCACGTTGACGGGATACAGGAAGAGAACCCTCATGAATGATTTCACACACCACTTCATAAAAATCCCTCCCAATAGACCCCCTAAAAGTGCTTATAGAACTCAGATGGTAAACCATCGATGCCAGGGGCTCAGCCTGATGAGAGCTGCATAACTGCAGTGGACAGCTCCTGCAGAGTAATGTCAGAGTCCAAAGCAGCTCTCTGCTCAGGGCCCAATTGAGGAAATCCATGTAACAACCGTTCAGCACACAGAGAATCACAATCCTCCGCCTTATAGAGGGTAGAAATCCACGGCATGTTGCATTTCACTGTCATCCGTGGTCACCTCCCCATCAGGGAGACGAAAGCAGACCACCTGTTTGCATTCATTGTCGACTGTCCGAGGTTTAAAATTAAGCACTAGTAGCATCCATATCCTTGAGGGTAGCAAAGCGAGGCCTAATCAAGGCACCCTTCACTCTTTCATGAAGAAACAACCTTGATGTCTCTTGTCCTGTTTGTTCATGACTAGTCTGGGGTCATTCTGATTGAGCAACTTCAATTCAACAGATTTGATGGCCTGTTCAAGGGCCCTGATATTCTCTTTAACTTCAATACTAGACAGAGCAGTATACTGTTGACAAAACAATCATATTTGGGCCTTCCCAACCTCCCACCATTGTTTCAAGGACTCAAAATTCCATTCTGTAACCCACCATTTTTCCCAAAACAACAAAAATCTTTCACAAAACTTGGCGTCATGTAACAATTTAACTTTAAAATACCAATACGATGATGACCTTCATGGACACGACAAGTGAATATCAACAGTAACATTATGGTGATCAGAGAAACCCACAGGAGTAATGTCACACCTTCCAACCCTACTACAGTAGTGATCAGATACATACAACCTGTCTACCCTTCCAACCCTACTACAGTAGTGATCAGATACATACAACCTGTCTACCCTTCCAACCCTACTACAGTAGTGATCAGATACATACAACCTGTCTAACCTTCCAACCCTACTACAGTAGTGATCAGATACATACAACCTGTCTACCCGGGCTGCACTGACATTACCTTCATTAACTTTTAACCATGTGTACTGTCTATTTTTTCCATTCCTTACTCTCCACACATCAGAAAGCTCAATCTAAGTTAATAGACCAGACAGGCACGTAGCTGACCGCAGTTGATGTTCTTCAGCGGTGCGATCAACAGTAAAATCCACTGTACAGTTCCAGTCCCCCCCTAAAACCATACACCCCTCTTGGTCACACTGTCTTAAGGTTTCCTTTATTTGATCGAATACAGCAATACGCTATGTGCTCTCATTAGAAGCATAAACATAATATAAACAAATGAAAAACATAACTTCCGCCATTAAAACCTGACCCTTGACAATCTCCGACAATCACAGTCACCCATAAGCCTGAGGAAAACAACATTGCCACACCAGCACTGAAATTAGTACCATGACTGAGTATATGCTGCCCCTCCCACCACATACCCCACCTTCCCCCATAAATACTAGAGAACCTACCCGTAGTACCTCCATATAGAAAAGAGAAAGTAAAAGCAGAATGAACCACAGAGAAACCAGAAAAAGATTTAAAAAACACCCTATGAGGCATGATCATTATCTTTTTAATTTAATCTTAACCTTACCATGTTTCCCATTAACTTTTGCTGCCATGACAGCAGTAACACATTTCCTCAAGCGAAAACACTTCTTCTCACTCAACCCTAACCCCACCGTCTTCTGTAACATCATAGTGGACCTCACAAACTTATCAATATCAAAAAATTCTGCCCATTTGACAGATTTCCCAAAAGTCTGATCCAGGAACCCATTTACCTCATCTAGAGTGGTCGCCAGCTGCTATCATATCAACATTTATAACCATATCCTTCTCCTGATCCTCCTCAACTGAGGCCACAGACCCCTGACTCCCCTCTGCCACATCCCTCTCAACACTCCTCACTTGCACCCCATCCCTAGTACCGGGCATCTCCTAAACTACCTGGAGACTAGCCCCACCTGAGCCCCCTCATGTACCCCATTACTTCTTGTGGGCATCTCATCCACTGCTTGGGAGACTAACTCCACATGAACCCCCTGCTGTACCCCATCACTCCCACTTGGCATCTCCTCACCAGTTTGAGGAAATGGCTCCCCAGATCCGTAATTACCTCCTACAACAATATTTTTCTGCTGGATAACAGACGCTATATTCCCCTCTGGTACAAGTTGCAACTCCGTACCCTCAACACGGACAACTTCTCAGCAACAGGTGCTTGTCACTGCTCTACCACTGTCGGCCCACCTCTCCCTCCATCAGTGGGCCAAGGGGTTACGAGGACCACCTGCGACCCTCCCTGCGCCTCTTCTTTAAGAAAAAACACCACCGCTTTCTTCATCCGGGACGCATAAGCAACATTCTCATAGTCTACCTTCTATCCTACAGGGACCAGAAACTCCTCCACAGTGACAGTAGCTTCAGTAACACAACAAAAGCCATGCCGAAGCCATGCGAAAGTCCCCATAAGGGTCGCCATCCCCGCCAAAGCCGGGGCAATTTCGTCAAGAAAAAAAAACAACTTAATTTTACCACAAAAAATAAATATAATAAATAATCACCTTAACCTTTTTAGGATAAGGGGCAGCATTTTCACTTTTGGATTTTCACTCTGTCCCAGATGCTAATATATGCATATTATTATTGGTATTGGATAGAAAACACTCTGAAGGTTCTAAAACTGTTTGAATGATGTATGTGACTTAAACAGAACCCATATGGCAGGCGAAAACCTGAGAAAAATCTAACCAGGAAGTGGGACATCTGAGGTTTGTAGTTTTTCAAAGCTTTGCCTACCGAGTACACATTGTGATATGGATGAGGTTGCACTTCACAGGGCTTCCACTAGATGTCAACTGTCTTTTGAAAGTTGAATGAGGATTCTACTTTAAAGGAGCGGCTCATGAGACCTGTTTGAGTCAGTGGTCTGGCATAGTGCCTCGGTAGTTAGCCTCGGTAGTTAACCTTTCTAGTGCAAATCATGCATAGAAAAAAGAAAACCACCAAGAAAAGTAAAACAACAAGGTAAAGGTAAAAACTGGCTAACTCCAGACAACACTCACACTCGCTCAACCAATTCCCAGCATGCACCAAACACTTCCAGCATTGAGAGAGAGAGAGAGAGAGAGAGAGAGAGAGAGAGAGAGAGAGAGAGAGAGAGAGAGAGAGAGAGAGAGAGAGAGAGATTTTATTCTCAAGTAATATCACAAATACTGGCACACTGTGCCTTTTCAGAAATGTAGCAACAAATGTGTCATTCTTAAATAAACATTAAAAAATAAAGCATTTACAGTTGAAGTCGGAAGTTCACATTAACCTTAGCCAAATACATTTAAACTCATTTTTTCACAATTCCTGACATTTAATCCTAGTAAAAATTCCTTGTCTTAGGTCAGTTAGGATCACCACTTAATTTGAAGAATGTGAAATGTCAGAATAACAGTCGTGTGAATGATTTATTTCAGCTTTTAATTCTTAAGTTTACATACACCCAATTAGTATTTGGTAGCATTGCCATTAAATTGTTTAACTTGGGTCAAATGTTTGGGGTGGCCTTCCACAAGCTTCCCACAATAAGTTTGGTGAATTTTGGCCCATTCCTCCTGACAGAGCTGGTGTAACTGAGTCAGGTTTGTAGGCCTCCTTGCTTGCACACACTTTTTCAGTGCTGCCCACAAATGTTCTATAGTATTGAGGTCAGGGCTTTGTGGTGGCCACTCCAATACCTTGACTTTGTTGTCCTTAACCCATTTTGCCACAACTTTGGAAGTATGCTTCGGGTCATTGTCTATTTGTAAGATCCAAGCTTTAACCTCCTGACTGATGTCTTGAGATTTTGCTTCAATATATCCACCTCCTTTTCTTTCCTCATGACATCATCTATTTTGTGAAGTGCACCAGTCTCTCCTGCAGCACAGCACCCTCACAAATGATGCTGCCATCACCATGCTTCACGGTTGGAATGGTATTCTTCGGCTTGCAAGCTTCCCCATTTTTCCTCCAAACATAACGATGGTCATTATGGCCAAACATTTCTACTTTTGATATATCAGACCAGAGGACATTTATCCAAAAAGTACGATCTTTGTCCCCATGTGCAGTTGCAAACCGTAGTCTGGCTTTTTTATGGCAGATTTTGAGCAGTGGCTTCTTCCTTGCTGAGCGGCCTTTCAGGTTATGTCGATATAGGACTCGTTTTACTGTGAATATAGATACTTTTGTACCGGTTTTCTCCAGCATCTTCACAAGGTCCTTTGCTGTTGTTCTGGGATTGATTTGCACCTTTCGCACCAAAGTACGTTCATCTCTTGGAGACTGAATGCGTCTTCTTCCTGAGCGGTATGACGGCTGCATGGTCCCATGGTGTTTATACTTGCGTACTATTGTTTGTGCCGATTAACATGGCATTTGGAAATTGCTCCCAAGGATGAACCAGAGTTGTGGAGGTCTACAATGTATTTTCTGAGGTCTTGTCTGCTTTATTTTTATATCAAGCAAAGAGGCACTGAGATTGAATGTAGGCCTTAAAATACATCCACAGGTACACCTCCAATTGACTCAAATTATGTCAATTAGCCTATCAGAAGCTTCTAAAGTCATGGCATCATTATCTGGAATTTTCCAAGTTGATTAAAGGCACAGTCAACTTAGTGTATGTAAACTTCTGACCCACTGGAATTGTGATACAGTGAATTTTAAGTGAAATAATCTGTCTGTAAATATTTGTTGGATAAATGACTTGTGTCATGCACAAAGTAGATGTTCGAACCGACTGGCCAAAACTATAGTTTGTTTACAAAAAATTTGTGGAGTGGTTGAAAAACTAATTTTAATGACTCCAACCTAAGTGTATGTAAACTTCTGAGTTCAACTGTACATTCACCTCATTTCATCAACAAAAAAATAGTTTCCCCTCATCCACAAAACAATCCGCTCCTTCGTAAGCCCACTTCTCCTCAAACAATGGGAGATCTTATATAGCCGAAAAGAACTCAAAATCCACTATTATCCTCGCTTTGACCAATCCCTTAAAAATACATATAATACAATAAAATACATCCTGTTCATGTCCTGTGTCTATCTCATGTTTCCTGAATTACAATACATCCTGTTCATGTCCTGTGTCTATCTCATGTTTCCTGAATTACAATACATCCTGTTCATGTCCTGTGTCTATCTCATGTTTCCTGAATTAAAATACATCCTGTTCATGTCCTTTGTCTATCTTATGTTTCCTGAATTACAATACATCCTGTTCATGTCCTGTGTCTATCTCATGTTTCCCAAATTAAAATACATCCTGTTCATGTCCTGTGTCTATCTTATGTTTCCTGAATTACAATACATCCTGTTCATGTCCTGTGTCTATCTTATGTTTCCTGAATTACAATACATCCTGTTCATGTCCTGTGTCTATCTTATGTTTCCTGAATTACAATACATCCTGTTCATGTCCTGTGTCTAGCTTATGTTTCCTGAATTAAAATACATCCTGTTCATGTCCTGTGTCTATCTCATGTTTCCTGAATTAAAATACATCCTGTTCATGTCCTGTGTCTATCTTATGTTTCCTGAATTAAAATACATCCTGTTCATGTCCTGTGTCTATCTCATGTTTCCTGAATTAAAATACATCCTGTTCATGTCCTGTGTCTATCTCATGTTTCCTGAATTAAAATACATCCTGTTCATGTCCTGTGTCTATCTCATGTTTCCTGAATTACAATACATCCTGTTCATGTCCTGTGTCTATCTTATGTTTCCTTATGTTTCCTGAAATTGACATCTTAGCTTGTCCCAAAACATATTAAACAGTTGACATTTTACTTTCTGTTACTTACCATATTGACACCCCCAAATAAAAACTGTGTTATTGAAAATCTCCCCTACAGCTGTAAATAAAGACTCTAGTATTTCAAAGAGGCTTTATCCTCTCACACTCCATAAAACAGTGAAAAATAGTTTCTCTTATGTTACAAAAAGGACATCCGTCTCCAACATTGAGTTAATGACAGAAACATAAGCAGTAACCACAATGATGCCATGCAAAACCCTCCATTGCTTATCACCAGTACCCCTTTGTAATGGTGGCTCTCCATGATGGCTTTACCTTGTCATCAAGGCCCAGTTTTACACTCCAAGGCGCGTCTTTTCTATTTTTCAATGTATCTTTACTTCAAACCTTGACACACCCCCGGTATAAATCCTTCCCATTCACCTCATCCAAACCCACCTTTTCCAGCCCTCTCAAATCCAGTAATAACGTCTTTCTTTCTGACTCTGAGATATTGGGTGTAATCCCTAGTCTTGGAAATGGGATGTTTTCATCTTGTACCTTTTTCTTGTGACTGTTGAGCATAATCCCCTCTTCTGCTGACAGAATCTTCGTGCAGCTTCCCAGCAGTTGTCTGATAATCCTTTCTGACCTTACCCCCAAATGTTCAGCCACTCTTCCTCCATCCATTAAGGTGGGCCCAGCCATGTCCATTAACTGATTTAGGGTGATGATTTTGCCCGTCACCAGAAATGTGGAATAGTTTCAGCTGTACAATCCAGTCTTGCCCTATACACCAGAGGTTCCTCCAGCAGCCAATGCACTTACTCAGCCTTAGTGCGTCTGGACACCTTCATTATACTCCAAACCCTAAGAAGGCCTGTGTAATACAGAGGTACTCCCTCCCTAGAATTCTCTCTACTCTCAACCAAAAACAACACCTTCTTTAATCCTCCCTACCTGCTGTAAAACAAGACCTGCCACCCTTCTCCAAACCACATTTCCAGGTCCATAGAGCAACCTTTTAATAAACTGGATCCGGAAAGCCCTACTAGCAAGATGTACAAGACCTTCTCCCCCTCCTCTTTTGACAAATACAAAACACTTTGTAGAACCCAATGATATTTATCCCAAATAAATCTACAATAATTGCCTGTATCTCTGCCAGAAGGCCAGATGGTGGCTCTATACATGACAACTGATTCCACAGGGCAGAGGCAACCACATTGCTAACAATAATAGTGTCCCCCCTTATGACATACGTGATAACAACCACCCCCATCTCCTCATCCTCCTTTCCACCATTTCAACCACCCCGTTCCAAATTTTCCCCATAATCTCCTCATCCCCAAGGTACACTCCAAGATACTTTAAACCTCCTTTACAGCATTCCCTCTTGGAAAATCCATTATCCCTCCAGACCCTTTCCCAATCTGTAAAGCACAACTTTTTTCCCAATTTTTTCCTTCACAGAGGATATTCCCCTAAACCGATCAACCATGAGACTCAAATTATCCATCTCCGCTTGATTTTTCACTAAAATAACTACATCATCAGCAATAGCTGAGTGACGAATAGGAGGAATATCCTCTGAAAAGTACACCCCTTCAATGCGACTTCTAATGCTATTTAGCAGTGGCTCTATATCGATGGCATATAACATTCCCGACAACGAACACCCCTGCATAATACCTCTACACACTTTAAAAGGAGCACTCAAGCCACCGTTAACTTTCAATACAATTTTAATGTCACCATATATCACCCTGATCATGACAATAACACCAGAGCTAAAACCAAAAGCCTCAAAGGTGCGCCATAAGTATTGATGTTCAACTCGGTCAAATGCCTTTTCCTCGTGAAATTAGACAAGCATCCTAACCAATAGCACTAGAGAAGTCTAAAAAAATCCAGAATGAGGGAAATGTTATCCCCTATCTGCCTGCCGGGAACACAGTAGGACTGGTCGGCATGTATGCTTTGACCCATAACCTCCCTCAGCCTGCTGGACAAAGCATTGGACAGGATCTCATAATCAGTACACAATAAGGCCACCGGCCTCCACTTCTTCACCTCCCTCGGGTCACCCTTTTTTAGCAGTAGGGTGAGGACAGCCCTTCTGCAGTTTATCGGTAGTAACCCTCCGGTCAAACTATCGTTGACTGCTGCTAGCCAATCCTCTCCCAATATAGCCCAAAAAGACTTAAAAAAGTCAACAGGAAGCCCATCAATGCCCGGTGCCCTTCCATTTCCCATGCCTTTTAATGCAGTGTAGAAGGCTGATGGTGGTGTAGCTAGGGGGGCTTCTCCTTCAGCTCAGAAACCCATACCTCTAACAGAGCCAGCCTGTCTCTCAGCAGGCTGATGGTAGTGTAGCTGGGGGACTGTTCCTTCAGCTCAGTAACCCATACCTCTAACAGAGCCAGCCTGTCTCTCATCAGGCTGATGGTAGTGTAGTTGGGGGGGGGGCTGCTCCTTTAGCTCAGTAACCCATACCTCTAACAGAGCCAGCCTGTCTCTCAGCAGAATGATGGTAGTGTAGCTGGGGGCCTGCTCCTTCAGCTCAGTAACCCATACCTCTAACAGAGCAGGCCTGTCTCTCAGCAGACTGATGATGGTGTAGATGGGGGGCTACTCTTTTAGCTCAGTAACCCATACCTCTAACAGAGCCAGCCTGTCTCTCAGCAGTCTGGAGGTGGTGTAGCTGGGAACTGCTCCTTCAGCTCAGTAACCCATACCTCTAACAGAGCAGGCCTGTCTCTCAGCAGACTAACAGAGCAGGCCTGTCTCTCAGCAGACTGATGATGGTGTAGATGGGGGGCTACTCTTTTAGCTCAGTAACCCATACCTCTAACAGATCCAGCCTGTCTCTTAGCAGTCTGGAGGTGGTGTAGCTGGGGGGTTGCTCCTTCAGCTCATTAACCCATACCTCTAACAGAGCCAACCTGTCTCTCAGCAGTCTGGAGGTGGTGTAGCTGGGGGGCTGCTCCTTCAGCTCATTAACCCATACCTCTAACAGAGCCAGCCTGTCTCTCAGCAGACTGATGATGGTGTAGATGGGGGGCTACTATTTTAGCTCAGTTACCCATACCTCTAACAGAGCCAGCCTGTCTATCAGCAGGCTGGATGTAGTGTAGCTGGGGACTGCTCCTTTAGCTCATTAACCCATACTTCTAACAGAGTCAGCCTGTCTCTTAGCAGGCTGAAGGTGGTATAGCTAGGGGGGCTGCTCCTTCAGCTCAGTAACCCATACCTCTAACAGATCCAGCCTGTCTCTAAGCAGTCTGGAGGTGGTGTAGCTGGGGGGGGTTTTCTTGAAGTATTTCTTGCATTTTAACTTGCTAGCGGGGAAAAACTATGCAGGAGGAATGTACTGGAGAAAAGTAGTCAACACATATCAGTCATAGAGCTGTATGTCTGGTGATCCAATGACGAGAGCAAAGATATTTCATCTGACTGGAAAAGTGCAACTGAAGCACCAAATTAGTCCTTTTCCATTCATGATTTGCAGCACTGAGCAGAATTTACAATAAGAAGCATTTTTTCTGTGTTTTAATCTTTCCATTTCTGCATGAAAAACGGAATCCTGCATTAACACGACCCCTGTACAGCATTGTGAATTTACATGGAATTTCATGAATTTTAAACCAGCAGCTGAAAATGTAAGAGAATTTTTCAATTTCTCACATCCTTAGGATATATCTGGCTCCATTAACCTGTTAATGAGACGCTTCCCCTCCAAACTGCTGTACTTTGGTTTTGTACATCTGCACTTAATTCGTCTGGTTGGACTTAATGAGGGACTTCAAACAGATGAAATATAAATGACAAAGGAGGACGTGGGGTTTATAGTTCTAGTAATCTGTCCGCATTGGTGATTTGGAAACATGCTGCCAGGTGGCTTTAGTTCAAGGCAGATTCATGTTGAGAGGCGCAAGGGTGACGCCCCAGCCAATCTGCCGTTGGACAGTGTGTGTGAGAGAGGTGTACAGTGACAGTGTTTTACGCTGAAGGGTTAAAGGATGTGTGCTCAGTGTCAGTAAGTAGTAGGCCTAGGCCAGGGACAATTTTAGTACGTGATACTCGTTAGTGTCATGGCAAGGAATCAAAACACAAAGCGCACTTAACTCCTTTATAGAAAATAGCCCTAATGTTGGAAACAAACATCATTATGTTGTCATCCAGAGTCACCTTTTCTTATTTTCCAAGCTATAGCACACAACATTTTGCATACAGCCGGAGTAAATAGTTTGGACCAAGTATGCTTCGTGTGAAACCAAATTGCCACAGAATTTTTTTGGATGGTATCGTCACCGCCTCGTCACGCTAAATTCATATGGGCATTTCGCACTGTTTTAAAGTAAAAATAGCCTGTTGCTTATTAGTTATCTGTATTTTCACAGAAAGTATTTCATTGCATGTTCACAGATAATCTGCAGGAAAAAATCCTATTTTAGAAGCATTTTTATAAATAGACACGAACCGAAACTCAATCAACTAGATAAATGTCATAAACTATATATTTTTGTACATGTGGATGCGAACTTGAGAGCAGTGTACAGTGTATAGCAGTGTACAGATGCTGCCGGGAGAGGAATATGCTTTGTGTTTTATGGAGAGCCCTAGGGCTGTAGCCCCAGCCTCTCAGCCTCAGAGTTGCCATCAGGGCAGACTGCTCTTTGTCAAAACACCTTCATGTCAAAGACGCAACAGCATCCTGGAGGAAACATTGACTGCCGCTATGAAGTCGACAAGTGATGAAAGTCACCTAGAGCTTGTCAATTAGGCAACTGGAGCCTGGACCTTATAAGTTAATGGGCAGTTTCCCCTAACAGGGTCTGCCAGGCCTTTTATAGCACAAGTTATATATATATATATATATATATATATATATATATATATATATATATATATATATATATATATATATATATATATATATATATATATATATATATATATATATATATATATATATATATATATATAAAAACAAGTGTAATGTCCCCCAATAAAATGTTCAATTAAGACCCACTGCATAAAGCCGCGTGGATCCTCGGCAATCATGGCGGACTGTATTGTAAAGTGCCGTTTTATATAAATTGGAAGGTGGGTTTCTGATTGCCCCAGATACTGAAACCCTTGCACTCATGGAAATTGGCCTATATGGATACGGCTAGATTTAAATATTTCTTAAAGAAATATGGAAATAATATGCATAACCAAGGTAAGAATTAAAAGTGAACAGTTTGGAGAAAATTGAAAAAGGATTAGACTATAGGTGAGGACACAACAGTTCACCTGACACAAGACTGAATCCAAACAATTACACTGTTGATTTTATGTGCATTTGACATTTACTGTACTTTTCGCTGTATTTGTTGATAATGAAATCTGAAAATACTCTGGATACATTCAGTAGTAACATGATAAGAAAGTTCTTGGAAAATGTGCGGTAGGTGCATCATAAGACAAAACAATTACAAAGGTTTGAGTGAGAGGTCTTGGTTATTCCAAGTGGCCACACACCTCTCCAAAGTGTGCACAGTTAAGTCATTTCAGTACACTTTTATGACTCAAAGAAGAGTCTTCAACTAGAACCAGGTTTCCAGTCAACCATTTAATGCGGATGAATAATCCGACGTATGAAAAGGTCACGACTGGGCTGATGGAAACAGGAAATGGCGATATGTTTTTAGAAATGCCGAAAGACAATTTGTGCGTTCGACCTGGTAGGATCTTCTTGTGTCTATAAAATTAATAATTTGACAAATGGCAGTGGAAACGCCTTTATGCGCCATTATTTATATTATAACCATATCGAAGTAAACATAGAGTCATGTGATATGTTGTGTGGTCCTCCCACTACGACTCTAGGAAAGCATTCAGTTCATTAGGCTACAGATGAAATAAGTTATGATGAACATCACAGGCTGATGAGCTTGATGCTCCTTGCCAATAAATATCTAGGGTCTTATTCTGGTGAAATGATGATCGATGCTTGGCTGCCAATTGACAAATAAAAATAATATCGCTCTTAACCATAATAATATCATAATGTAGGTAGCCTACCCACACTATCTGCGAGCTGTTGGATTGAGCACAAGTGCCAAATTCAGAGTGGGCACATTCCCTATATAACGCAACAGTTTTTGTGACAAAATCATCAGTAGAGTTGAAAATGCGATGGAAACCCATTTAACTTGTATTTTTCATTTGGTACATGGGAATTGAACGGCAATATTATTTTTTTAATGAGCAATACGTCATCAAGCACAGCCTTTTATCCACAATAAGTTAGTTTGATGGAAACACCTCTCTGGTGGGAAAATATTTTATGTAGGTTGTAGAATAGTCGCACGAAAATCTGCCACCAATTGGATGAACTTCTAGTTTATAGTGCTTTTTTTAGCTCTCCAATCTGTGCTGTTGAGGAATTAGAGCATCACACTTGTAGTTGTTTTGTTTGGAACACAGCCCTGCATCCCCACCAAAAACGGTCCATTATAACTCACAATCTGGGTCAGATGGGCAATTCTATCAGGGGGAGAAATTCCATAATCTGACCTTAGATCAGTGTGTAGGGGTCATTCATGGCCAGGTCACACCATCGTTAGCATTTACATAAAAAACATCCAATTCAGTCATTTGATGCTACACTGTATATATACAAAGAAACAGGGCTTTTTGTAGTTTCTAGAGTACACTTCAATTATGTTTTTAACCAGATCTTAGCAAAAGTTATGATGGTTTAAACATTGTGTAACTTGCTTACAACATCAAGTATGACTGTTGCAAGTTTCCCCCTTTATACTACAGCAAATTATATCTCTAGTATGTAGATTAGAAACATTATTATCCTTTTTAGTTATTGATTGGAAATTACTTTAAAATGTTTAAAAGTATTTGTTCATGGATTTCATTAATATATATCAGGTTTTAGTACTGGGTGGTAGCCTATCTTCTGTACCTCTGTTACCGAAAGTCAACAAAAGTACATGTTTGAAAAAAGTATCCAACCTAAAAACTGGAATCATCTGAAAGATACATATTAGTACATTGTTTAATATGCAAAACAATTTTATTTAATGGACACTGAGCATCTGACCTTTTCGTGGACCCTCGTTACTGGTACCAATGTTCTGAACATGAGAATTAGAGCAGAAATCTATGGATATCTGCTAGCATACTAGTAGTTACCATAGACTGCCAGTCATTGCGGTAACGCTAGTTAGCATTGGCTTGCAAAACTACCTCTTACTTCCTTCGTACTGGACACAGACATAAAAATGGCATCAACAAATTCATCTGGCTGGGGAATTAGATAAAGGGCCACATTGCCAAAATCGCAAAGTATCCCTTTAAGGATTACATTGTTCCTCCAAATTAGGTTTAAAACAGACCAGATTTAACCTTTATTCTGTATTGATATTTTCTCACTAAATATCCCATATCAGATCGAGAGAATGTGTGTCTTGTGCAGCATTTCTTTTGAAAATGTTCAAAGTAAATCCTCCCATTCATGTGGTGGCTAGCAGAGTAGGGGTCAGCCTCGGCATCCCTTAGAAAAACAAATGAGCGCTGAGTAAATACCAATGTGTTGACACCTCATTTCCTCCATGATTGGGGCTGGCCAGGAAGGCCAGAGGTAAACTATGTGGGCAAAATCCTGAGTTGCTCTGGAACCAGGATTGGCATAGCCGGGGTCGTGTTCATTAGATCACGCCACAACTAAATGTTTCAAAATAAAACATTTCTTATTGGACAATCTCCTTGTTTCAGAGCGTTTCGTTTCCATTAACCCCAACCCGGATTGGAAAGCAGGAGTCCAAGAAAAACTTAATAGGCCCTATTTCTGACTGTAGACTAATGTTTTTAAGCCCTCTTTCATCTGTTTACTGCTTTAACGCCAGCCCAGGGTCTGGTGAGACTAAAGTTAGCTGTCAATTGTGATGGGTGCCGCTGAAAAAAATGTGAACTATTTTTTAAAAGCCGATCTCCCTTTTTCCCCCCTTATAAAATATGTTGAATCCAAGCGGAAGATCATTTATATTTTCTGTTCGGATTAACAGTAGTGCCTCGGAAATATGATGGAGTGAAACGACAACATCTGTGTGTGTGTTTGTGCGTGCACATGTTTGCTCTGAGAAATCATTTTCCTTACCCTTATTTTCAAGCCAGTGCATCAATAAATCACTCTATTACCTGTTGTTGACCCAAGCTAAGCTGGCCTTTGAAATGTGTTACAGAGCATTACGTTAACAGATGTTGCAGTGGGAAACAAAAGCTCTTGTAGAACAGGGCTTGGGGGACCATACCAGCTGAGTAAATTTATGCTGGGGATGGGATAGTAAGAGAGAGACCGAGCAGAAAGATAGGCCTGCTCTTGTCCCAAGGCATGTACACACACACACACACACACACACACACACACACACACACACACACACACACACACACACACACACACACACACACACACACACACACACACACACACACACACACACACACACACACACACACACACACACACACACACACACACACACACACACACACACACCGGAGGATCCCATACGGCTAGCAGATGGATATCTTACCAGGGGTCCCCACAGACAAAAAAAACAACTAGCCCCCAAAAAACTGTTGCTTGGGCTCTGGGCACCGGGGGCCTTTGATCTGAGGCAACATCCTTGGTCGAGGAGCAGAGGCTTCCTCGGAGTCTTCAGAGCCGAAGCACATGGGATCGCATCTGTACAAACAGGGTCGCCGCTGTGGAATGTGTGAACAATGAAACAAAATAATCTTATTCTGGAGAAGAACGTTGGGTGGGTGGCTCGGACCTAACGGGGCGGTTTGTGTGGTTTAGAGATTGAGTGTCATGGTCAGATGGGGAAATATGCACAGTGTTTTTAATGATAACAAAAAAGTGGGAGATTTGTGTATTTGGCTTGAAATTACATGCAGTGAGCCAATGGAAGTGGTGTGATGAAATTGGTGTGATGCAATCTCCGGTAAAAGGGTTTTTTAACATGGAATTTTTGGGTGGGACATCTTAGCTAACATGTTATTGTATGTAATTATTGACTAAATGTATACTACCTTTGAGTCCATTGGCTACAAATCCTCTATGTGGCTGTCTTGTTGGTTGGAGAATAGCTTTAGCTCCAGCTCTTTGTTTTGTTCAGACATGGAACCCTTGTATGGACTGAAACACACTGTATGCTTGTATGCTACCCCTATGAGTTCTCATTGTACATTTTTACCCTAAATTGTTTGCTTAATGGTAAATTAGGCTGAATTGTAATGTTCTGTTTATAACCATCCCATTTGTTTTGAATAGTACACATTGACCTCTGCTGGGAAGGCCACCCAGTGTCGTTTGATGGCGTGAATGGAAGGCCTATTTGGTAGACCTGCATTGGAGCATGCAATGTAGGCACGATTAGCAATCTCTTCGCCTAATAGGCCCCTGACAAAAAGCATTGGGTCAGTACAATACGTACCCCACTTAGTGGTAATTGGGTGGCAGGCAGAGTTACGTGTGGGCTGGGATATTATTTCCAGGATCTGTCAGTGTCTCCATCTGGATTTGCCAAGAAGCACAGATCTAGGATCAGTTTATGGGGTACCTCTTCTAATTCTAACTATCAGAGGGAAAAATCCCATAAACTGACCTTAGATCAGTGTCTAGGGCCAATTCACGCCATGGATGTCATCTACATAAAAAAGAGCTAATTCAGTCAGTTGATGCTATATATACAATGAGAAAGGGCTTTTTGTAGTTTCTAGCGTGCACTTCATTATGTTTTCAACTGGATCTTAGCAAAAGTTATGATGGTTTAAACATAGTGTAACTTGCTTACAACATCAAGTATGACTGTTGCATGTTTCCCTCTTTATACTACAGCAAATTACATCTCTAGTGTGTAGATTAGAAACATTATTATTGAAAGGTTTAATGTGTAAAAAGTATTTGTTCATGGATTTAATTAATGTAGTTCAGGTTTTAGTACTGGGTGGGTGTGCGGTAGCCACTTCCGTTACATGTACCTCTGTTACCGAAATTCAACAAAAGTCACATTTTTGAAAAAGGTATCCAACCTAAAAACGTTTTTTTTTTAATGGACACTGGACATCTGTTAGCTTTTCTTGTACCCTCATTACTGGTAACAGTTACAAAGGTTCTCAACATGAGAATGTGAGCAGTTTTCTAAATATATTTTATATTTCTAAAAATACTTTTAAATCAGCCAGGTCTACAGTATTTCTCCAATATTTTGTCTTCAATTGAAAGATCAAGCTTGCAAGGAGCATAGCTAAGCCCACCAGTGGTGTTCCTCTCTGAGGTCTCTCCCACAGATATAAAAATATAAAGGTAACCACTAAAATAATGGAAACACCAACATAAAGTGCTTTGGGCCACCACGAGCCAGAACCGTTTCAATGCACCTTTGCATAGATTCTACAAGTGTCTGTTACTATTGTATGGAGGTGACACCATTCTTCCATGTGAAATTCCATAATTTGGTGCTTGGTGATGGTGGTGGAAAACACTGTCTCAGACACCGCTCCAGAATCTACCATTCGTCTTCAGTTGGGTTGAGATCTGGTCTGAGACAGCCATGGCATATAGTTTACATTGTTTTCATTCTCATCATACTATTCATTGACCACTCATGCCCTGTGGATGGGGGCATTGTCATCCTATATGGGCATAGCTATGGTAGCCAGAATAATAGCCTATGTGCCTAAATATTTTGCTGTGCGACCTGGAATTTTCATTTAGGAGCATAGAAAATGTAAGGATTCTAGCTTAATTACCTCTTGCAGGTCTCACGGCAATTGACCTTTAATTAACATAAATACATTTAGCATCTCCAGGCCTAAATGCATACAATCCGCATACAAGAATACATGCATACATGTCCGCATTCTGATGTGCGCCCTTGGAACATCTGCATTTTTTAAGTCTAAGAAATCAATTGATTATACACAATCACAATAAATCCATTATTTATTTTAGGTAGGTCTAAAGAAACATTATGATATGCAGAAAATGTCTTTCTGAAGGTACGTTTTTCACTCGTGTTGGGTAAGCTACTCCGGGATTTTTCGATGTGCAACAGGTAATATTCCGCCCAAACTCTGTATGCTATGGGCTCTCCAACCATGTTTCTGCAGCTACCCAGTGCTTTTTTTGGGGAAACCAAGCAAAATATGCCTCTCTCTCTTTGTGCATGAGAAAGGAATGAAGGAGAGGGGGGAGGAGATGGAAACTCACAGTGGTGAGATATTCTGCAGCTAAAGGTAATGTCTGTCTATTAATTATGAAAATATAAAAATTCCCTATTACTAGGTTATTCGAAATCAAATACAAATTCACTATAATTGTAGGCTAAATCATATACACTGCTCAAAAAAATAAAGGGAACACTTAAACAACGCAATGTAACTCCAAGTCAATCACACTTCTGTGAAATCAAACTGTCCACTTAGGAAGCAACACTGATTGACAATAAATTCCACATGCTGTTGTGCAAATGGAATAGACAAACCATGTGGAAATTATAGGCAATTAGCAAGACACCCCCAATAAAGGAATGGTTCTGCAGGTGGTGACCACAGACCACTTCTCAGTTCCTATGCTTCCTGGCTGATGTTATGGTCACTTTTGAATGCTGGTGGTGCTTTCACTTTAGTGGTAGCATGAGACAAACCACACAAGTGGCTCAGGTAGTGCAGCTCATCCAGGAAAGCACATCAATGTGAGCTGTGGCAAGTAGGTTTGCTGTATCTGTCAGCGTAGTGTCCAGAGCATGGAGGCGCTACCAGGAGACAGGCCAGTACATCAGGAGACGTGGAGGAGGCCATAGGAGGGCAACAACCCAGCAGCAGGACCGCTACCTCCACCTTTGTGCAAGGAGGAGTAGAAGGAGCACTGCCAGAGCCCTACAAAATGACCTCCAACAGGCCACAAATGTGCATGTGTCTGCTAAAACGGTCAGAAACAGACTCCATGAGGGTGGTATGAGGGCCCGACATCCACATGTGGGGGTTGTGCTTACAGCCCAACACCGTGCGGGACGTTTTGCATTTGCCAGAGAACACCAAGATTGGCAAATTCGCCACTGGCGCCCTGTGCTCTTCACAGATGAAAGCAGGTTCACACTGAGCACATGTGACAGACGTGACAGATTCTGGAGACGCCGTGGAGAACGTTCTGCTGCCTGCAACATCCTCCAGCATGACCGGTTTGGCGGTGGGTCAGTCATGGTGTGGGGTGGCATTTCTTTGAGGGGCTGCACAGCCCTCCATGTGCTGGCCAGAGGTACCCTGACTGCCATTAGGTACCGAGATGAGATCCTCAGACCCTTTGTGAGTCCATATGCTGGTGCGGTTGGCCCTGGGTTCCTCCTAATGCAAGACAATGCTAGACCTCATGTGGCTGGAGTGTGTCAGCAGTTCCTGCAAGAGGAAGGCATTGATGCTATGGACTAGCCCGCCCGTTCCCCAGACCTGAATCTAATCGAGCACATCTGGGACATCATGTCTCGCTCCATCCACCAACGCCACAGACTGTCCAGGAGTTGGCGGATGCTTTAGTCCAGGTCTGGGAGGAGATCCCTCAGGAGACCATCCGCCACCTCATCAGGAGCATGCCCAGGCTTGCAGGAAGGTCATACAGGCACGTGGAGGCCACACACACTACTGAGCCTCATTTTGATGGGTTTTAAGGACATTACATCAAAGTTGGACCAGCCTGTAGTGTGGTTTTCCACTTTAATTTTGAGTGTGACTCCAAATCCAGACCTCCATGGGTTGATACATTTGATTTCCATTGATAATGTTTGTGTGATTTTGTTGTCAGCACATTCAACTATGTAAAGAAAAAAGTACTTAATAAGAATAGTTCATTCATTCAGATCTAGGATGTGTTATTTTAGTGTTCCCTTTATTTTTTTGTGCACTGTATATATATATATACATATATTCACAGGCTGTGACTTCGTTACTAAGCACTAAACTACAGGACTGATTCGCTAGCACAGACTGGAAAATTTTACGGAATTCAGCCGATGGCATTGAGGAGTTGCATCAGTCACTGGCTTCATTAATAAGTGCATCGATGACGTCAGCCCCACATTTACTGTAAGTACGTACATATCCCAACTAGAAGCCATAGATTAGAGGCATTTACATTTACATTTAAGTCATTTAGTAGACGCTCTTATCCAGAGCGACTTACAAATTGGTGCATTCACCTTATGACATCCAGTAGAACAGTCACTTTACAATAGTGCATCTAAATCTTAAAGGGGGGGTGAGAAGGATTACTTATCCTATCCTAGTTATTCCTTAAAGAGGTGGGGTTTCAGGTGTCTCCGGAAGGTGGTGATTGACTCCGCTGTCCTGGCGTCGTGAGGGAGTTTGTTCCACCATTGGGGGACCAGAGCAGCGAACAGTTTTGACTGGGCTGAGCGGGAACTGTACTTCCTCAGTGGTAGGGAGGCGAGCAGGCCAGAGATGGATGAACGCAGTGCCCTTGTATGGGTGTAGGGCCTGATCAGAGCCTGGAGGTACTGAGGTGCCGTTCCCCTCACAGCTCCGTAGGCAAGCACCATGGTCTTGTAGCGGATGCGAGCTTCAACTGGAAGCCAGTGGAGAGAGCGGAGGAGCGGGGTGACGTGAGAGAACTTGGGAAGGTTGAACACCAGACGGGCTGCGGCGTTCTGGATGAGTTGTAGGGGGTTAATGGCACAGGCAGGGAGCCCAGCCAACAGCGAGTTGCAGTAATCCAGACAGGAGATGACAAGTGCCTGGATTAGGACCTGCGCCGCTTCCTGTGTGAGGCAGGGTCGTACCCTGCGGATGTTGTAGAGCATGAACCTACAGAAATGGGCCACCGCCTTGATGTTAGTTGAGAACGACAGGGTGTTGTTCAGGATCACGCCAAGGTTCTTAGTGCTCTGGGAGGAGGACACAATGGAGTTGTCAACCGTGATGGCGAGATCATGGAACGGGCAGTCCTTCCCCGGGAGGAAGAGCAGCTCCGTCTTGCCGAGGTTCAGCTTGAGGTGGTGATCCGTCATCCACACTGATATGTCTGCCAGACATGCAGAGATGCGATTCGCCACCTGGTCATCAGAAGGGGGAATGGAGAAGATTAATTGTGTGTCGTCTGCATAGCAATGATAGGAGAGACCATGTGAGGTTATGACAGAGCCAAGTGACTTGGTGTATAGCGAGAATAGGAGAGGGCCTAGAACAGAGCCCTGGGGGACACCAGTGGTGAGAGCACATGGTGAGGAGACAGATTCTCGCCACGCCACCTGGTAGGAGCGACCTGTCAGGTAGGACGCAATCCAAGCGTGGGCCGCGCCGGAGATGCCCAACTCGGAGAGGGTGGAGAGGAGGATCTGATGGTTCACAGTATTGAAGGCAGCCGATAGGTCTAGAAGGATGAGAGCAGAGGAGAGAGAGTTAGCTTTAGCAGTGCGGAGCGCCTCCGTGATACAGAGAAGAGCAGTCTCAGTTGAATGACTAGTCTTGAAACCTGACTGATTTGGAGCAAGAAGGTCATTCAGAGAGAGATAGCGGGAGAGCTGGCCAAGGACGGCACGTTCAAGAGTTTTGGAGAGAAAATAAAGAAGGGATACTGGTCTGTAGTTGTTGACATCGGAGGGATCGATCGGTTTTAGCCAGCGGTAAGGGATGAGTTGATGAGCGAGGTGAGGTAAGGGAGAAGGTCTCTGGAAATGGTCTGGAGAAGAGAGGAGGGGATAGGGTCAAGCGGGCAGGTTGTTGGGCGGCCGGCCGTCACAAGACGCAAGATTTCCTCTGGAGAGAGAGGGGAGAAAGAGGTCAGAGCACAGGGTAGGGCAGTGTGAGCAGAACCAGCGGTGCCGTTTGACTTAGCAAATGAGGATCGGATGTCGTCGACCTTCTTTTCAAAATGGTTGACGAAGTCATCTGCAGAGAGGGAGGAGGAGGGGGGAGGGGGAGGAGGATTCAGGAGGGAGGAGAAGGTGGCAAAGAGCTTCCTAGGGTTAGAGGCAGATGCTTGGAATTTAGAGTGGTAGAAAATGGCTTTAGCAGCAGAGACAGAGGAGGAAAATGTAGAGAGGAGGGAGTGAAAGGATGCCAGGTCCGCAGGGAGGCGAGTTTTCCTCCATTTCCGCTCGGCTGCCCGGAGCCCTGTTCTGTGAGCTCGCAATGAGTCGTCGAGCCACGGGGCGGGAGGGGAGGACCGAGCCGGCCTGGAGGATAGGGGACATAGAGAGTCAAAGGATGCAGAAAGGGAGGAGAGGAGGGTTGAGGAGGCAGAATCAGGAGATAGGTTGGAGAAGGTTTGAGCAGAGGGAAGAGATGATAGGATGGAAGAGGAGAGAGTAGCGGGGGAGAGAGAGCGAAGGTTGGGACGGCGCGATACCATCCGAGTAGGGGCAGTGTGGGAGGTGTTGGATGAGAGCGAGAGGGAAAAGGATACAAGGTAGTGGTCGGAGACTTGGAGGGGAGTTGCAATGAGGTTAGTGGAAGAAAAGCATCTAGTAAAGATGAGGTCGAGCGTATTGCCTGCCTTGTGAGTAGGGGGGGAAGGTGAGAGGGTGAGGTCAAAAGAGGAGAGGAGTGGAAAGAAGGAGGCAGAGAGGAATGAGTCAAAGGTAGACGTGGGGAGGTTAAAGTCGCCCAGCACTGTGAGAAGTGAGCCGTCCTCAGGAAAGGAGCTTATCAAGGCATCAAGCTCATTGATGAACTCTCCGAGGGAACCTGGAGGGCGATAAATGATAAGGATGTTAAGCTTGAAAGGGCTGGTAACTGTGACAGCATGGAATTCAAAGGAGGCGATAGACAGATGGGTAAGGGGAGAAAGAGAGAATGACCACTTGGGAGAGATGAGGATCCCGGTGCCACCACCTCGCTGACCAGAAGCTCTCGGGGTGTGCGAGAACACGTGGGCGGACGAAGAGAGAGCAGTAGGAGTAGCAGTGTTGTCTGTGGTGATCCATGTTTCCGTCAGTGCCAAGAAGTCGAGGGACTGGAGGTAGGCATAGGCTGAGATGAACTCTGCCTTGTTGGCCGCAGATCGGCAGTTCCAGAGGCTACCGGAGACCTGGAACTCCACGTGGGTCGTGCGCGCTGGGACCACCAGATTAGGGTGGCCGTGGCCACGCGGTGTGGAGCGTTTGTATGGTCTGTGCAGAGGAGAGAACAGGGATAGACAGACACATAGTTGACAGGCTACAGAAGAGGCTACGCTAATGCAAAGGAGATTGGAATGACAAGTGGACTACACGTCTCGAATGTTCAGAAAGTTAAGCTTACGTAGCAAGAATCTTATTGACTAAAATGATTAAAATGATACAGTACTGCTGAAGTAGGCTAGCTGGCAGTGGCTGCGTTGTTGACTTTGTAGGCTAGCTGGCAGTGGCTGCGTTGTTGACACTACACTAATCAAGTCGTTCCGTTGAGTGTAATAGTTTCTGCAGTGCTGCTATTCGGGGGCTAGCTGGCTAGCTAGCAGTGTTGTTTACGTTACGTTGCGTTAAAAGAACGACAATAGCTGGCTAGCTAACCTAGAAAATCGCTCTAGACTACACAATTATCTTTGATACACAGACGGCTATGTACCTAGCTATGTAGCTAGCTACGATCAAACAAATCAAACCGTTGTACTGTAATGAAATGAAATGAAAATGTGATACTACCTGTGAATGCGACCGGGTTGTTGAGTCCTATTCGGTAGACGTTGGCTAGCTGTTGGCTAGCTGTCGGCTAGCTGTTGGCTAGCTGTTGGCTAGCTGTTGGCTAGCTAGCAGAGTCTCCTACGTTAAGGACGACAAATAGCTGGCTAGCTAACCTCGGTAAATTAAGATAATCACTCTAAGACTACACACTCTAAGCTACACAATTATCTTGGATACGAAGACAGCAAAGACAGCTATGTAGCTAGCTAACACTACACTAATCAAGTCGTTCAGTTGAGTGTAATGTTACTACATAAGTTTGCTAGCTGGCTAGCTGGCTGCTGGGCTAAGCTGCTGGGCAAATAGCTAGCTGCTGGGCAAATAGCTGCTGGGCTAGCTGCTGGGCAAATAGCAGTGAAGACTACGTTAGGACGACGAAATACGATAATTATGCAATTATCTTTGATACAAAGACGGCTATGTAGCTAGCTAAGAAGAAATTGCTAAGATTAGACAAATCAAACCGTTGTACTATAATGAAATGTAATGAAAAAGTTATACTACCTGCGGAGCGAAGTGCCGATGCGACCGCTCGCTCCAACCCGGAAGTACCCGGAGGCAACATCCGCACTGAGTTAAAGGCTAGAGCTGCAGCTTTCAAGGAACGGGACACTAAGCAGAACGCTTATAAGAAATCCCGCTATGACATTTTTTAAAGAAATCTAACCATCATACAGGGAAAGTGTCAATACAGGACTAATACAGGGGCCCCTCAGGGGTGCGTCATCAGACCCACCCCTCTTGTACTCCTTATTCACCCACGACGACATGGCCGCTCATGACTCCAACACCATCATTAAAGTTATAGGTCATTTCACCAATTCGGCCACTTGGGTACATTTGGGCAACTTGTGTGGGACACCTGGGTGACTTCATGCTAAATGTCATGTAGCTCACCCATTCCGGAAGTTATCAGTCTCAAACCTTGCACACCTACAGTTGCCCTCTTGTGTTATCCATCAAAATGATCTCCAGCATCCTATCTGACTGTGTGGCTATTCGAGTACATGTGAAAGATGATTCTACAACAATAAAAAACAGAAAATGTATGCTCTTTCTTTCTCTTTTCTTCCACCAGATCTACTGTGTTATATTCTCCTACATTCAATTAACATTTCCACAAACTTCAGAATGTTTCTATTCAAATGATACCAAGAATATGAATATCCTTGCCTCTGGGGCTGAGCTACAGGCAGTTAGATTTGGGTATGTCTTCAGGCAGAAATTGAGAACAAAGGGTTGCAGCCATAACAGACGACACGACGGTGGTAGGCCTGATCACTCACAACAATGAGACAGGCTATAGGGAGGAAAGCAGAGACCTGGCAGTGTTTTGCCAGGACAAAAAACTCTCCCTCAAAGTCAGCAAGACAATGGAGCTGATTGTGAACTACTGGAAACCGAGGGTCGCGCACGCCTCCATTCAATCGACGGGGCTGTAGTGGAACGGTTTGAGAGCTTCAAGCTCTTCGGTGTCCACATCACTAAGGACCTATCAGGATCCAAACACACCAACACAGTCGTGAAGAGGGCACGACAACGCCCCTTCCCCCTCATGAGACTGAAATTATTTGGAATAGGCCCTCAGGTCCTAAGACTCCAGCCACCCAAGTCGTAAACAATTCTCTCTGCTACCGCACGGCAAGCGGTACCACAAACGGTCTGGTACCAAAAGGCTCTTGAACAGCTTCTACCCCCAAGCCATAAGACCGCTGAACATTTCATCAAATGGTTACCCCTACTATTTGTATTGACCCCCTTTTTATTGTTTTAGACCGACAGTCAAACACACACACAGACACAGATACAGTAGACACTCTTTCACACTCTTCACATATGCTGCTGCTACTCTGTTTATTGTCTATCCTGTTGCCTGGTCACATTTACCCCTAACTACTGTACATGTACATTTTTACCTCAATTACCAATTACCCATGCATATTGGCTTGGTACCGGTAAGCCTTGTTATTGTTATTTTGTTGCGTTACTATACTGAACAAAAATATACTGTCACGAACCGGCTCGAAGTTCGTAACAAAAAGGTAACAAAAAGGGAGACAACGTGGAGATAAGAAATAACAAAATATATTTATTAACTAAAGTAAACTAAATACAATTAAGAAATGTAATAATACAGACAATTTCTTGGATCTTTTATTTCTGCTCATGAAACATGGGACCAAGACTTTACGTGTCATCCTATTAAGAAAAACATGAATAAAGAGAAAGAATCTTGCATGTAAAGTGTTGGTCCCATGTTTACAGTACTGTGACGACACTCCCTCTTACATTTTGTGCAATAATGTGTTTTCATCCCTTGTAGTGAGCATTTCTTCTTTGCCAATATAATCAATCCACCTGACAGGTGTGGCATATCATAAATCTGATTAAACAGCATGAACATTACACAGGTGCACCCTGGGGCCCACCGTCATCCTATTAAGAAAAACATGAATAAAGAGAAAGAATTCAGCAGACAGAGTGGGAGTAAATCCCTTTTACGGGACAATACCCCTGCCCAGTCATGTGAAATCCATAGATTTGAGCCAAATGAATTTATTTAAATTGACTGATTTATTTATATGAACTGATTGTTGCATGTTTCATTTATATTTCCTTTTTTTAATTAAACAAATTGTTCTCTGTTTTTAACTCTGCATTGTTGGGAAAGGGCTACATAATTAGGCATTTCAGAGTAAACTCTTCACCTGTTGAATTCAGCCATGTGACAAATACATTTGAAAGATATATTTAAACAATGACTTGTTAATAATTGCATAACATTGCACAAATACCTAAGATATAGCATTAAGATGGCCCTGACTGTTAGTGTGACTTCTTTACTGTGTGACCTTGACCAACTTCCATCTCACTGACTTTCTTGCTCCGTCTGCACAGTGTTCCTCCAGTCTTCTCACAGCACCTGGGTTGTTCCGTTACCATGGTGATGGTTGCATGACTGTTGCCAGGAAAACGATGGATGTGTAATTTCGCTTTCCTGTCTGATTTAGCCAGCTGCAACACCCAAACTCGGTGCTTGGTACCCCAAGGTGTGCACGTTTTGGGTTTTGCCCTAGCACTACACAGGTTATTCAAATAATCAAGTAATCATCAAGCTTTGATTATTTGAATCTGTGTGGTGTTAGGGAAAAAACTAAACCTGCACCCCTTTTTTAGGGAACCGCTGCCTTTAAACCCTATCAGTCCAGAGACTCTAGGAAAAATCAGCTTTTAATTTCTCTGCATGTCCAGCCATTATATTTAGTCACACAATGAAGGGTTTTACCATTGCCTTTTCAGAACAACCAGGGCTACAAGTAGAACACAAACAATTTCACATAAATAGTTGCATTCATGAGTTTATTGACAAATGTCTATATAAAAAGGTCTGCCAAAGCAAAAACCTGATAAAGGAATTTATTTGAATGGAAATTAATATCCAACTAGTCAGTGCCAACTGGGACAGTAACTATGCGCTTATTGTAGACACTATGAGATTTCCTATGATCTTCTATGTAGAATAATCCCTTAACAGTATTATAGACATTATCTCCTGGGATTTCCTATGGTCTTCTATGTAGAAGAACCCCTTAACAGTATTATAGACTCTATGTCCTGGGATTTCCTATGATCTTCTATGTAGAAGAACCCCTTACCTTCTAACGACTCTTGTATAGCTTATGAGTATTATAGAGCAAAGCATGTCCATGTGCGTTTCAGATTTTCATAGAGTTTAGTTTAGTTTTAGTTTGAAGCTCAAACCATTCGGACTCTAGAGATGTTTTCTAAAAAGACCCGACCACCAGGCCCTTTCAGGATCCATTCTTGTTTCATAAACAAAAGCTCTAGCTCCTGTCTTGTCTTTGGCTATGCCGGATTAAGTGATATGACATGCTACTCTATAAAATAATTTCTCAGTAATTAATATTACCTGATTGAGCTAATCATGTAAATGTAATTAACTAGAGAGTCGGGGCACCATGAAATATAGGAAGGGAGAAAGGGTGTGTGTTTCATAGTTTACAACCTATGTCTCTTCACGTGGGCGGGCCACTGAGTCGGGCCTAATTCACTCATGAAAACCCAAATCCCTTTTAGAAGCTAAAATCACATTTAAACCAATCACAAATAATTTCATATTCAAACATTTAGATTGAACAACAATTCCATGTGAATCCGAAAACTCTGATGTGTAGACTTTCCACTGTAGAGTTTATGTCATCTTATCATTGATGAGAATGTCTCAGATGACAACTGAACTGACATCATATTCATTAACCTCTTTGAACCACCCATCCCGGTTCCAGTATATTTGTCATCAGCAACACTAAATAGCACAGCGCAACAGTCAAATAATATTACTAGAAAATATTCATATTCATGAAATCACATTTGCAATATACCGAAACACAGCTTAGCCTTTTGTTAATCACCCTGTCGTCTCAGATTTGGAAATTATGCTTTACAGCGAAAACAATACAAGCGTTTGCGTAAGTTTATCGATTGCTCGACAAAACAATAAGTACACCTAGCATCAGGAAAACTTGGTCACGTAAATCAGAAAAGCAATCAAATGAATAGTTTACCTTTGATGTTCTTCGGATGTTTTCACTCACGAGACTCCCAGTTAGACAACAAATGTTCCTTTTGTTCCATAAAGATATTTTTTATATCCAAATACCTCAGTTAGTTTGGTGCGTTATGCCCAGTAATCCACCGGAAAGAGCGGTCACGACAACGCGGACAAAAATTCCAAATTATATCCATAATGTCCACAGAAACATGTCAACGTTTTTTATAATCAATCCTCAGGGTGTTTTTCAAATATCTATTCGATAATATCAACCTGGACAGTTGGCTTTTCACTAGGACCGGGAGTAACAATGGCCGCCCTTCTCTTTTGCACACAACTCGCTCTAAGAGCCCCCACCTGTCCACTTATGCAATGTGGTCATTCACGCTCATTCTTCAAAATAAAAGCCTGAAACTATGTCTAAAGGCTGTTGACACCTTAGGGAAGCCATAGAAAAAGGAATATGTTTGATATCCCTTTCAATGGGAAATATGGATACATAGGAACACAGGGGTTTCAAAATAAGAGTCACTTCCTGATTGGATTTTTCTCAGGCTTTCACCTGCAATATCAGTTTTGTTATACTCACAGACGATATTTTTACAGTTTTGGAAATTTTAGAGTGTTTTCTATCCCAATCTGTCAATTATATGCATATTCTAGCATCTGGTCCTGAGAAATAGGCCGTTTACTTTGGGAACGTTATTTTTCCAAACATAAAAATAGTGCCCCCTAGCATAAAAATAGTACCACCACATATGTTCAATTGGTCGGATTACCAGAATATAGTTCATTTCCCCGCACCTTCTGATGTTCCCAGAATCTCTATGTTAACAAAGGTGTTTGCAAATGTAACATCAGTAGGGGAGAGAGAGGAAAAAAGGGGGAAGAGGTATTTATGACTGTCATAAACCTACCCCTCAGGCCAACGTCATGACACTCCCGTTAATCACACAGACTAATGGTTGGTATCTGTGGATGCAGAAGAAATAGACAAATCCAAACACACAGTGTTTAAAAGAGGTTAAAGTCCCAAACGCACTGGTGTAACGGTTGGACTCAATGGGTTAATGAGTCGCAACGTTAGGGTTTACAGCACACACTGTTTGTTGACTGAGGTGTGGTTATGTGTGGTGTGTGTTTGTTTGTGTGTGTGTGTGTGTGTGTGTGTGTGTGTGTGTGTGTGTGTGTGTGTGTGTGTGTGTGTGTGTGTGTGTGTGTGTGTGTGTGTGTGTGTGTGCGTTCATGTGCACGCCTACCTGAGTGGGTCAGTGTATAGATGGGCTGAGGGATTGTGTGTGTTTGTCTTTCTATCTTTGTGTTTGTGGGTTAGTTCTGGTGTGTGCGTGTGTGTGTGTGTGCGTGTGTGACGTGTGAAAAAGTGTGTGCATCAAATGTGTTTGGGCATTAACATTGGTTACATTTATGGCAGTGGTTGGTAGTAGTTGCAATTCCACACCCGTCCGCATGGTGTCAGTGTTGACAATGTTCTGTGGAGAAATTTGAGGTGATTTGTTTGGTAGATTTGCTCCTCAGTTGTAGCGAGTGTCTTGTGTCTCTGAATCTCTGGCTATTAATCAGAATTATTGATTGGATATCTGAGTCTGTTTGCCTGGACTGTCAAAAAGCTTCAGTACAGCAAAGTTATGCACCTGAGAAATCGTTTTCCCTGACCGAGCTGTCTTCATTTGAATGAGTAAAAATGTAACCAACTAGTGGATGGATGGACGGGGCCTGTATATTTTTTATGGACATTGAGAGGTTGAGAGCTAAACTGGACAATACAGTTCTCTGATATGTGCATTGCTGGACCATATCGGGGCACAATTATTTTAATGACTTTAAGGCCATGACATGGAATATTATTCTGAACTGATTACATTTTAGATTAAATAACAAGCCTACTTGACATTATATTTAAGTCTATACTATATAATTATATCCTCGCCACCCTCTTATTTTTAAACTCATGAATTTCCAATACTGTAGGCTTTATTGTATGATTAGAACAAATACTTGTCACGGGACAGGAATATTAAAATGAGGGTCTTAGCATGCAATGGTGTGCAATCCTCCTCAGTTTAATGGCCAGTTGTAAAATGAAATATTAAAAGAACATAAGCTATAAGAGGTCTGATAATAATCGGAATAGATTTCCCATGGTGTAGCAGAATGTAAATTGGTGAATGGGACCCTGAGGAAGGGTGTTGGCAGTGTGTGTGTGTGGGGGGGCGGGGGAGGGATCTTAGCTATGGGGTCTGGGGCCGGTGTGTATTTGTGTGTGTACTTGCAGCAGTGTGGGTTATGTCTTCTGTACGGCCCCCCCCACTGAAAGAAAGGGATGGTCTAAGGCTGGGGAAGGGGACGGGGTCTGCGTCTTGACTAAAGACATTACCAGAGCTGGGGCTAATGAAGGGCTACAAGAAAAATGGCGCCGGAGCAGAAGGCAGACGTTTTACGTGCCCCCAACAGATTGTGTTATTTTGAAGGTTTATCTGCGTTGTATGTATCTTATTTTTGTGCTATTTTTGTACATAATGTTGCCTCTACCGTCTCTTATGACCGAAAATAACTTCTAGACATCAGGACTGCGATTACTCACCACGGACTAGCAGAATCCTTTTTCTTCTTTCAC
The DNA here is from genome assembly GCF_021184085.1 of Oncorhynchus gorbuscha. Taxonomy (NCBI): domain Eukaryota; kingdom Metazoa; phylum Chordata; class Actinopteri; order Salmoniformes; family Salmonidae; genus Oncorhynchus; species Oncorhynchus gorbuscha. The sequence continues at coordinate 69,463,790 of NC_060173.1, read as the reverse complement.
GACTCTGACGAGCCCGAGGTGGAGGATGTGCTGCTCCCTCCGGAACAGACCCCGACTCCAGTGATCTGTGTGAAGAGGAGGCGGAGAAAGAGAGGCCGGAGGGCGGGGTGCCTTCTGAGGAATAGGAGGCAATCTAATAAATCCCCACTCCCCTCAATTCTAAAAACTGTAACATCTTATGCTTCACGGAGTCATGGCTGAACAACAACAATATCACCAAACAGCTGTCTGGTTATACGATGTACCGGCAGGACAGAACTGCGGCGTCTGGTAAGACAAGGGGTGGCAGTCTATGTATTTTTGTAAACAACAGCTGGTGCATTATATCTAAGAAGTCTCAAGCCATTGCTCGCCTGAGGTAGAGTTTCTCATGATAAGCTGCAGACCACATTTCATATTTTCAGTTTTCATATACAGTGGGGCAAAAAAGTATTTAGTCAGCCACCAATTGTGCAAGTTCTCCCACTTAAAAAGATTAGAGAGGCCTGTAATTTTCATCATATTTACACTTCAACTATGACAGACAAAAGGAGGGAAAAAATCCAGAAAATCAAATTGTAGGATTTTTTATTAATTTATTTGAAAATTATGGTGGAAAATAAGTATTTGGTCACCTACAAACAAGCAATATTTCTGGCTCTCACAGACCTGTAACTTCTTCTTTAAGAGGCTCCTCTGTTCTCCACTCGTTACCTGTATTAATGGCACCTGTTTGGACTTGTTATCAGTATAAAGGACACCTCTCCACAACCTCAAACAGTCACACTCCAAACTCCACTATGGCCACGACCAAAAAGCTGTCAAAGGACACCAGAAACAAAATTGTAGACCAGCACCAGGCTGGGAAGACTGAATCTGCAATAGGTACGCAGCTTGGTTTGAAGAAATCAACTGTGGGAGCAATTATTAGGAAATGGAAGACATACAAGACTGCTGATAATCTCCATCGATCTGGGGCTCCACGCAAGATCTCACCCCGTGGGGTCAAAATTATCACAAGAACGGTGAGCAAAAAAATCCCAGAACCACACGGGGGGACCTAGTGAATGACCCGCAGAGAGCTGGGACCAAAGTAACAAAGCCTACCATCAGTAACACACTACGCCGCCAGGGACTCAAATCCTGCAGTGCCAGACGTACCCCCTGCTTAAGCCAGTACATGTCCAGGCCCGTCTGAAGTTTGATAGAGAGCAATTGGATGATCCAGAAGAAGATTGGGAGAATGTCATATGGTCAGATGAAACCAAAATATAACTTTTTGGTAAAAACTCAACTCGTCATGTTTGGAGGACAAAGAATGCTGAGTTGCATCCAAATCACACCATACCTACTGTGAAGCATGGGGGTGGAAACATCATGCTTTGGGGCTGTTTTTCTGCAAAGGGACCAGGACGACTGATCTGTGTGAAGGAAAGAATGAATGGGGCCATGTATCGTGAGATTTTGAGTGAAACCCTCCTTCCATCAGCAAGGGCATTGAAGATGACAAATGATCCCAAACACACTGCCCAAGGCAACGAAGGAGTGGCTTCGTAAGAAGCATTTCAAGGTCCTGGAGTGGCCTAGCCAGTCTCTAGATCTCAATCCCATAGAAAATCTTTGGAGGGAGTTGAAAGTCCGTGTTGCCCAGCAACAGCCCCAAAACATCACTGCTCTAGAGGAGATCTGCATGGAGGAATGGGTAAAAATACCAGCAACAGTGTGTGAAAATCTTGTGAAGACTTACAGAAAACGTTTGACCTCTGTCATTGCCAATAAAGGGTATATAACAAAGTATTGAGATAAACTTTTATTATTGACCAAATACTTATTTCCCACCATAATTTGCAAATAAATTCATAAAAAATCCTACAATGTGATTTTTTTCTTCTCATTTTGTCTGTCATAGTTGAAGTGTACCTATGATGAAAATTACAGGCCTCTCTCATCTTTTTAAGTGGGAGAACTTGCACAATTGGTGGCAGGCTAAATACTTTTTGCCCCACTGTATATTCTTTGTAGCTGTTTACAGAACACCACAGTCAGAGGCTGGCACCAAGCTAGCATTGAATGAGCTGTATTCCTCCATAAGTAAACAAGAAAACGCTCACCCAGAGGCGGCGCTCATAGTAGCCAGGGACATTAATGCAGGGAAACTTAAATCAGTTTTACCTAACTTCTATCAAAATGTGAAATTTGCATCAAGAGGGAAAATAACTCTGGACCACCTTTACACACACAGCGATGCAGACAAAGCTCTCCTTCGCCCTCCATCTGGCAAATATGACCATAATTCTATCCTCCTGATTCCTGCTCACAACCAAAAATTAAAGCAGCAAGCACCAGTGACTAGATCAATAAAAAAGTGGTCAGATGAAGCGGATGCTAAGCTACAGGACTGTTTTGCTAGCACAGGCTGGAATACGTTCAGGGATTCGTCCAATGGAATTGAGGAGTACACCACATCTGTCATTGGCTTCATCAATAAGTTTACACTTGTGTGTATAAGGTAGTAGTTTTGGAATTGTTAGGTTAGATTACTCGTTGGTTATTACTGCATTGGCGGAACTAGAAGCACAAGCATTTCGCTACACTCGCATTAACATCTGCTAACCATGTGTATGTGACAAATACATTTGATTTGATTAAGTGCATTGATGACGTCATTCCCACAGTAACCGTATGTACATACCCCAACCAGAAACCATGGATTACAGGCAGCACCCGCACTGTGCTAAAGGCTAGAACTGCCGCTTTCAAGGAGCGGGACTCTTACCCGGAAGCTTATAAGAAATCCCGCTATGCCCTCCGACGAATCATCAAACAGGCAAAGCATCAATACAAGACTAAGATCGAGTTGTACTACACCGGCTCTGATGCTCGACGGACGTGGCAGGGCCTGCAAACCATTACAAACTACAAAGGGAAGCACAGCCAAGAGCAGCCGAGTGACACACGAGCCTACAGGACGAGCTAAACAACTTCTATGCTCGCTTCGAGTCAAATAACACTGAAACATGCATGAGAGCACCAGCTGTACCGAAAGACTGTGTGATCATTCTCAATGCAGCTGATGTGAGTAAGACCTTTAGACAGGTCAACATTCACAAGGCCCAGGGCCAGACAGATTACCAGGAAGTGTACTGCAAGCTTGCGCTGACCAACTATGTGTCTTCACTGAAATGTTCAACCTCTCCCTGTCCGGGTCTGTAATACCAACATGTTTAAAGCAGACCACCATAGTGCCTGTGCCCAAGAACACTAAGGTAACCTGCCTAAATTACTACCGACCCGTAGCACTCACGTCTGTAGCCCTGAAGTGCTTTGAAGGACTGGTCATGGCTCACATCAATACCGGGAAGCCTAATTCGGGAAGCCTTCCTCAACCATCCAACAATAAGTTCGGTGAATTTTGGCCCATTCCTCCTGACAGAACTGGTGTATCTTAGTCAGGTTTGTAAGCCTCCTTGCTCACACTTTTTCAGTTCTGCCCACAAATATTCTATAGCATTGAGGTCAGGGCTTTGTGATGGCCAGTCCAATACCTTGACTTTGATGTCGTTAAGCCATTTTGCCAACACTTTGGAAGTATGCTTGGGGTCATTGTCCATTTGGAAGATCCATTTGCGACCAAGCTTTAACTTCCTGACTGTCTTGACATGTTGCTTCAATATATCCACATAATTTTCACACCTCATGATGCCATCTGTTTTGTGAAGTGCACCAGTCCCCCTGCAGCAAAGCACCCCCACAAATTATGCTGCCACCCTGTGCTTCACGGTTGGGATGGTGTTCTTCGGTTTGCAAGTCTCCCTCTTTTTCATCCAAACATAACAATGGTCATTATGGCCAAACAGTTCTATCAGACCAGATGACATTTCTCCGAAATGTATGATCTTTGTCCCCATGTGCAGTTGCAAACGGTTTCGGAGCAATGGCTTCTTCATGCTGAAGGGCCTTTCAGGTTGTTGATATAGGATTCGTTTTACTGTGGACATAGATATTTTTGTATCGGTTTCCTCCAACATCTTCACACATGGTCCTTTGCTGTTGTTCTGGGATTGATTTACACTTTTTGCACCAAAGTAGGTTATTCTCTCAGAGACATAATTTGTCTCCTTCCTGAGCGGTATGACAGCTGCGTGGTCCCATGGTGTTTATACTTGCGTACTATTTTTTGTACAGATGAATGTGGTACCTTCAGGCATTTGGAAAATGATCCCAAGGATGAAGCAGACTTGTGGAGGTCTACAATTTATTTTATGACGTCTTGGCTGATTTATTTTGATTTTCCCATGATGTCAAGCAAAGAGGCACTGAGTTTGAAGGTAGGCCTTGAAATACTTCCACAGGTACAACTCCAGATGACTCAAATTATGTCAATTAGCCTATCAGAAGCACAGTCAACTTCTGTATGTAAACTTCTGACCCAGTGGAATTGTGATACAGTGAAATAATCTGTCTGTAAAAAATTGTTGGAAAAATTACTTGTGTCATGCACAAAGTAGATGTCCTAACCGACTTGCCAAAGCTATAGTTTGTTAACAAGAAATGTGTGGAATGGTTTAAAAACAAGTTTTAATGACTTCAACTACAGCTCAGCGTTCAACACCATAGTGCCCTCAAAGCTAATTAATAAGCTCAGTACCATGTGACTAAACACCTCCCTCTGCAACTGGATCCTGGACTTCCTGGCGGGCTGCCCCCAGGTGGTAAGAGTAGGTAATAACACATCCACCGCGCTGATCCTCAACACAGGGCACCTTAGTGGTGCATGCTCAGCCCCCTCCTGTACTTCTTGTTCACTCATGACTGCACGACCTAGCACGACTCCAACACCATCATTACATTTGCAGATGACACAACAGTGGTAGGCCTGATCAGCGACAACAACAAGACAGGCTATAGGGATGAGGTCAGAGACCTGGCCATGTGGTGCCAGGACAACAACCTTTCCCTAAACGTAATCAAGACAAAGGAGATGATTGTAGACTACAGGAAAAAGAGGACCGAGCATGTCCCCATTCTCATTGACGGGGCTTCAGTGGAGCAGGTTGAGACCTTCAAGTTCCTTGGGGTCCACATCACCAACAAAGTTACATGGTCCAGGCACACCATGACAGTCGTGAAGCAGGCACGACAAAACCTTTTCCCCTTCAAGAGACGGAAATGATTTGGCATGTGTCCTCAGATCCTCAAAAGGTACTACAGCTGCACCATCAAGAGCATCCTGACTGGTTGCATCACTGCCTGGTACGGCAACTGCTCGGCCTCCGACCGCAAGGCATTACAGAGGATAGTGTGAACGGCCCAGTTAATCACTGGGGCCAAACTCCTGCCATCCAGGACCTCTATACTAGGCGGTGTCAGAGGAAGGCCCTGAAAATTGTCAAAGACTCCAGACCCCCTTGTCATAGACTGTTCTCTCTGCTACTGTACCGGAGTTCCAAGTCTAGATCCGTGAGTGTTCTAAATAGCTTCTACCCCAAAGTCATAAGACTCCTGAATGTCTAGCCAAATGGCTACCCAGACTATTCACAGACTATGCCCCACACAACTGCCGCTCTCTATCTATACATAGTCACTTTAATTTACTCTACCTACTTGTACATACTACCTCAACTAACTGGTACCCCTGCACATTGACTCTGTTCCCGGCACCCCCCTTTAATTACTTGTTACTTTTATCCCTTATTCTTATCCATATTTTTTTAAACTGCACTGTCAGTTAGGGGCTCGTAAATAAGCATTTTACTGTAAGGTCTACTACACCTGTTGTATTCGGCGCATGTGACGCATTTGAAGAAGGATCAAGGGTTAGACTATGTTGAAGATAACCCCAATCTGATACTGACTCCTCCCTCTACAGATCACCTTGTGTTTGTATGTCACATCCTGTCTATTGTACAACTATGATGGCTGTCTAAGCTGTGGGAACGGTGGGGTGACGTTTGTGTTTGCTTTCTTCCGTTAATAGTGTGTGAGAGAAATAACCCTCCTTACATTGCTGGTCGTAGCAGAAGACACACACACACAAAATCAGACACCATCAAAGGAGCCTTTAGTCCAAGGACAGTGGTGTCTCTGTGTCGGTCTCCTCATCACTCTCCTCTAGTGATGCATGCAGTGGGCCCTACGTGTCTTTAAAACATTCACTCTCTCTTCTCTCCATCCTCCCTTATTTTCTCTCTCTCTCTCTCTCTCTCTCTCTCTCTCTCTCTCTCTCTCTCTCTCTCTCTCACTCTCACTCTCACTCTCACTCTCACTCTCACTCTCACACTCTCACTCTCACTCTCTCTCTCTCTCTCTCTCTCTCTCTCTCTCTCTCTCTCTCTCTCTCTCTCTCTCTCTCTCTCTCTCTCTCTCTCTCTCTCTCTCTCTCTCTCTCTCTCTCTCTCTCTCTCTCACTCCTCTCTCTCTCTCTCTCTCTCTCACTCCTACTCTCTCTCTCTCACTCCTATCTCTCTCTCTCTCACTCCTACTCTCTCTCGCGACTGTGTTTGTTTGTCTGCTGGATTTTGTTTGTTCATTGTTTCCAGATGGTAGACGGCATACTTATTTTGTGTGGCTTTCAAGTTTCCCAGAGAGCTTTTTACTGCCTTGGCTCAAGCACTTATCCTGTTTTGTCTAGCCGGGCTTTATGATGGCCCTTTGACTCAGCAACTGGAAACAACTGTCAGTACAAGTCTGTTAGTGGGAGAGGAGAGGAGGAAAGTCTTTATGACACTGTACTAGGAACATCTCCATCTGGTTCCGAAGCGATGGAATGGAATAGAAAAAGGTTTGACTACAATTACAAGCCTACACTAAAAACAAACTGGTGAGTGAGACTAATTTGAGACTTTTGTTCGTAAGACAGGACAAGTAGACAACTGATGAGTCTGGCAATATTTTCCCAAGGACCTATCTGATCTAGTCTTGGCATCATTAGTCAAGTCCCACGTCATTTATTTACAGGCACCCAGGAGGGTAGCTCTTTGTCCAAGTTAAACATGTTGGAGGACCCGCGGTTGTATTTACTCATAGGCTGCGGTTTTACAACCAACCCAGACCATTAGTCAAAGGCCCAAGCTACATAAAAAATACCCCCCTTTCAACCTTGACAGGATAGTTTCTCCCGGGCCTTTCCTTGGCTGAATGAGTGATTACCCCTGGCATTCCCCCCAAAATATTTTACCTTTATTTAACTAGGCAAGTCAGTTAATTTACAATGACGGCCTACCCTGGCCAAACCCTAACCCAGACCACGCTGAGCCAATTGTGTGCCGCCCTATGGGACACCCAATCACAGCCAGTTGTGATACAGCATGGAATCAAACCAGGGCAGTGACACCTCTAGCACTGAAATGCAGTGCCTTAGACCGCTGCGCCACTTGGGAGCCCCCAACCAACCTAATCCCATTTCTACTAGTGATTTCACCCAGGGCCCATGTGGCAGAGGCGCCTCCACCATCTCTCAACCGGCTTACACCATAATTGTATTTTATTTAAATTGATTTAAACAAGGAAATCCAATTAGAGACCAAAGCCTTTTTTACGAGTGAGCAATGCACACAATCACAACATTTACATCTCCAATGCAACAAAACATGGAATTTAAGAAAAGTAACTTAAAAAACATGATCATGAAAAACAAACACAGTGAATAAAGTCATCAACCAGCCATCTGAACTGCGGCTAGCGGCACCAAAACATTAAACTTTAAACTAGAGTTCTGGTGATCACTCCACAAATAAGCTGCAAAAAAAATTAACAAAGATCTAACTAACTCAGTTGATACCAAAAGTATCTCCAGAGTTAACCATCCCTGTGATCGGGTCTGGTGACTCGTATATCTGTAATTTAACAAGAAACACTAGAGGTTGACAGAGTTGAGGATCTGCATCTATTTCTCAAATGCCTGAAAAGTGGCCAATCCGCTACACAGTTTTTCCAAGGCATTTAAAGGGTGTGTGTTTGTCAGCAAAAGAGATTAAAAATAGATTAAAACAGTTCTAGAGCTAATTCAGGGTAATGCAGCTGGTAGAGGAAAAGTCAGAGTAATAAATCTCATGAAGAAAAGCTTCATGAGATTTAAAAAAAAATCGGAAATATGTAACTTTTTGGAGGACCGGCACAAACTCACATAACAATGTGAATTAAAGAAGCGTTAGATCTTTTCTATGTGCGCTATTTCTATGCTTCCCTCTTAATTTTAATTTTTGTGTTTTTTACATTCGGTTTTGTTCACCAGCTTCAAACTTCTGACAATACAACATTTTTGGTTATTGATGATATATACAATTATTCTCTACACTACAATTGCATGTTTTGTTACAAACTGAAATAAGGCTATTAGAACTATTGGAATTTTACCAACCAGGAAATGGTGGAGCGATTTCTCCATATTGCAACTGTAATCACTCTTCATAATATATATTTTTTTATTAAATGTTTTATTTATTTTGCCATTATTTAACCAGGTTGGAGAGTTGAGGACAAGTTCTCATTTACAACTGTGACATGGCCAAGATAAAGCAAAGCAGTGTGACAAACACAACAACATGGAGTGACACATCAACAAACCTACAGTCAATAACACAATATAAAATATCATGAAAAATCTATGTACAGTGTGTGCAAATGTAGAAGAGTAGGGAGGTAGGAAATAAATAGGCCAAAGAGGCAAAATAATTACAATTTAGCATTAACAATGGAGTGATAGATGTGCAGATGATGGTGTGCAAGTAGAGATACTGGGGTGCAAAAGAGCAAGAGGGTAAGTAATAATATGGGGATGAAGTAGTGTGCTATTTACAGATTTGCTGTGTACAGGTACAGTGATCGGTAAGCTGCTCTGACAGCTGATTTTTAAAGTTAGAGAGGGAGATAAAAGACAACAGCTTAAGTGATTTTTGCAAATCGAGTCATTGGCAGCAGAGAACAAGAAGGAAAGGTGGCCAAAGTAAGTGTTGGCTTTGGGGATGACCAGTGAAATATACTGTCATGTTTTGTCTTATATTGTCTTGTCATTATGCTTTCCCTTCTGTTCGTTTCCCCCTGCTGGTCTTATTAGGTTCGTTCCCTTTTTCTATCCCTCTCTCTCCCCCTCCCTCTCTCTCCTCTCTCTATCGTTCCGTTCCTGCTCCCAGCTGTTCCTATTCTCCTACTCACTCATTTAGTCTTTCCACACCTGTTCCCTATCTTGTCCTCTGATTAGAGTCCCTATTTCTCCCCTTGTCTTCCGTTTCTGTCCTGTCGGATCCTTGTATATTGTTCACCGTGCTGTGTTTTTGTCTCGCCCTGTCGTGTCGTGTTTCCCTCAGATGCTGCGTGTGAGCAGGTGTCTGAGTCTGCTACGGTCGGTGCCTTCCCGAGGCAACCTACAGTTTATGGTCGAGTCTCCAGTCTGTCCTCGTCACCACGAGTGGAATTAGTTTTTTATGCTTTGTTTACCGCTCCGATTTGTCTAGGAGTATTGCATATTTCCTTTACTGGAATAAAGACTCTGTTTTCGCCAAGTCGCTTTTGGGTCCTCATTCACCTGCATAACATATACATGCTGGAGAACGTGGGTGTTGCTATGGTGACTAGTGAGCTGAGAGAAGGTGGGGCTTTACCTAGCAAAGACTTATAGATGACCTGGAGCCAGTGGGTTTTGTAAATGACATCGCAGAAGTCAAGGATCGGTAGGATAGTCATATTTACGAGGGTATGTTTGGCAGCATGAGTGAAGGAGGCTTTGTTGCGAAATAGGAAGCGAATTCTAGATTTAACTTTGGATTGAAGATGATTAATGTGAGTCTGAAAGGAGAGTTTACAGTTAAACCAGACATCTAGGCACTTGTAGTTGTCCACATATTCTAGGTCAGAACCATCTAGAATAGGGATGCTAGTCGGGCAGGATGGTGCAAGCAGCAATCAGTTGAAGAGCATGCACTTCGTTTTATTAGCATTTAAAAGCAATTGGAGGCCACTGAAGGAGTGTTGTGTCCAAAGAAGGGTCAGATGTATACTGAATGGTGTCGTCTGCGAAGAGTTGGGTCAAAGAATCACCCGCAGCCAGAGCGACATCATTGATATATATAGAGAAAAGAGGTGGCCCGAGAATTGAACCCTGTGGCACCCCCATAAAAATGCCAGAGGTTGGGACAACAGGCCCTCCAATTTGACACACCAAACTCTATCTGAGAAGTAGTTGGCGAACCAGGCGAAGCAGTCATTTGAGAAGCCGACACTATTGAGTCTGCCGATAATAATGCGGTGATTGACAAATTTGAAAGCCTTGGCCAGGTCTATGAAGACGGCTACACAGTACTGTCTATTATTGATGGCGGTTATGATATCGTTTAGGACCTTGTGCATGGCTGAGGAAACCAGATTGCATAGTGGAGAAGGTACGGTGGGATTCGAAAATGTCGGTGATCTGTTTGTTAACTTGGCTTTAGAAGATTTTAGAAAGGCAGGGCAGGATGGATATAAGTCTATAACAGTTTGGGTCTAGAGTGTCTCCCCCTTTGAAGAGGGGGTGTCACGCCCTGGTCTTGGTATTTTGTGTTTTCTTTATTTATTTGGTCAGGCCAGGATGTGACATGGGTTTATTTTGTGGTGTGTTTTTGTATTGGGGTTTTAGTAGGTATTGGGATTGTGGCTGAGTAGGGTTGTCTAGGAAAGTCTATGGTTGCCTGAGGCGGTTCTTAATCAGAGGCAGGTGATTATCGTTGTCTCTGATTGGGAACCATATTTAGGCAGCCATATTCTTTGAGTGTTTCGAGGGTGATTGTTCTTGTCTCTGTGTTTGTTCACCAGATAGGTTGTATAGGTTTTCACGGTCTGTTTGTTGTTTTGTATTGTTCATGTTTTTTCGTCTATTAAAGATGTATTGAATTAACCACGCTGCATTTTGGTCCGACTCTCCTTCAACGGAAGAAAACCGTAACAGGGGGATGACCGCGGCAGCTTCCCAATCTTTGGGAATATCAGACGATATGAAAGAGAGGTTGAACAGGCTAGTTATAGGGGTTGCAACAATTGCGGTGGAAAATTTTAAAAAGAGTGGGTCCATATTGTTTAGCCCAGCTGATTAGTAGGGTCCAGATTTTGTAGCTCTTTCAGACTATCAGCTGTCGGGATTTGGGCAAGTTGATGCAGGGGGTGTTGAAATGGTGAACGGGGTAGGGGTAGACAGGTGGAAAGCATGGCCAGCCTTTGAAAAATGCTTGTTGAAATGGTTAATTATCGTAGACTTATTGGTTGTGACAGTGTTTCCTATCCTCAGTGCAATGGGCAGCTGGGAGGAGGTGCTTTTATTCTCCATTGACTTTAGTTTTCCAAATCCTTTAGGAATTAGTGTTACAGGAAGCAAATTTCTGTTTGAAAAAGCTAGCTTTAGGTTTCCTAACTGACTGGGTATATTGGTTCCTGACTTCCCTGAAAATATGCTTATCCCCGGGGCTATTCGATGCTAAATGCAGTACGCCACAGGATGTGTTTGTGCTGGTTAAGGGCAGTCAAGTCTGGGGTGAACCAAGGGCTGTATCTGTTCGTAGTTCTACATTTTTTTGAATGGGGCATGCTTATTTAAGAGCAACCAGGCATCCTCTACTGACGGGATGAGGTCAATATCCTTCCAGGATACCCGGGCCAGGTTGATTAGAAACGCCTGCTCGCTGAAGTGTTTTAGGGAGCGTTTGACAGTGACGAGGGGTGGCAATTTGACTGCGGACTCATTACGGACGCAGGCAATGAGGCAGTGATCACTGAGATCCTGGTTTAAGACAGCAGAGGTGTATTTAGAGGACAAGTTGGTCAGGATGATATCTAAGAGGGTGCCCATGGTTAGGCATTTAGGGTCGTACGTGGTAGGTTCCTTGATAATTTGTGTGAGATTGAGGGCATCTAGTTTAGATTTTAGGACGGCCGGAGTGTTAAGCATGTCCCAGTTTAGGTCACCTAAAATTACAAACTCTGAAGATATATGGGGGTGATCAATTCACATATGGTGTCCATAGCACAGCTGGGGGCTGAAGGGTCTATAACAAGTGGCAAAGGTGGGAGACTTGTTTCTGGACAGGTGGATTTTTAAAAGTATAAGCTCAAATTGTTTGGGCACAGACCAGGATAGTATGACAGAACTCTGCAAGCTATCTCTGCAGTAGATTGCAACTCCGCCCCCTTTGGCAGTTCTATCTTGTCTGAAAATGTTATAGTTAGGGATGGAAATTTCAGTTTTTTTGGTGGCCTTCCTAAACCAGGATTCAAACATGGCTAGGACATCCGGGTTGGCAGTGTGTGCGAAAGCAGTGAATAAAATAAACTTTGGGAGGAGGCTTCTAATGTTAACATGCATGAAACCAAGGCTTTTACGGTTACAGACGTCAACAAATGAGAGAGTCTAGGGAATAGGTGTGGTGCTGGGGGCTACAGGGCCTGGATTAACCTCTACATCACCAGAGTAACAGAGGAGGAGTTGGATAAGAGTACGGCTAAAGGCTATAAGAACTGGTCGTCTTGTGCATTCGGAACAGAGAGTAAAAGGAGCAGTTGAGGTCTCCACATGTGTGTGGGTTGGAACAAAAGTGCTAGCTAAGGCATATTGAGCAGGGCTGGAGGCTCTACAGTGAAATAAGACAAATATCACAAACCAAAACAGCAATAAGCAAGGCATATTGACACTAGGGAGAGGCATGTGGTGCCGAGTGATCATAGGGTCCAGTGAGTAGCTTGGCGAGCTGGAGACACAGCGATTCAGACAGTTAGCAGGCCGGAGCTAGCAGGCTAGCAGATGTACCTCATGGGGACGTCACAATGGAAGAGCCTGTTGAAACCCCCTGGGAAGGTTACGTCAGCAGACTAGTGGTGATGGATCGCTGGGGCTTCTTGTCGGCAGGAAAGAGTCCAGGCCAAAAGGCAAAAGAAGTTTTGAAACCCAGGAATTGTCTGATCTCCAAGCTAGCTGGTGCTTGCTTCAGGACAGAGACGTTAGCCAGGAATAACCACTCGGATAGCAGCTAGCTAGCTGCGATAATCTGGAGTAAAGGTTCAGAGTGGTAGGAGGCTGAAGACGTGGTCGAGAAAAAAGTCTGATATGCTCTGGGTTGATATCGCGCTGTGCAGACTGGTAGGAATTGAACGGGCTGAGGCTGGCTGATGTCCGAGTTAACATTGATGACTGCTAGCAGTGGCTTAATGACTACTAGCTAGTAGCTAGTTAGCTGGCTAGCTACTGAAGGGGGTTCCGGTTCTAGAGTATATAAAAATAGCAGATCCGTACCACATTGGGGTAGGTGGGTTGCAGGAGAGTATGTTCAGTCCGTAGATGGAAATTGAAATTAAAAATATAAAAAATATACACTAAGAATATATATATGATATATACATGGGACAGGACAAGACAATCAAAACAGACGCCCGACTGCTACGCCATTTTGGAAAGAAAAGTGGATCAGTGTTATTTTGTTTGGTATCTAATACATGCAACAGGACAATGATCACTGAGATCATTAGCAAAGAAACCACTGGACAATTTTGCTTTGAAAATTGAAATACTTCTCACCCAACCTTTGAGAATATGGCCCTTGAATATTTTGGTACACCTACTGGAGAGCGCATCTTTGTCTACACCTATTCATCATCGTTCACACACTCTGAAGCCTTAGCCCCACCCATCTCTTTAAGGATTCACATGTGAGGCCATGTGCTAAACAAAGTTAGGAAGGTAGTGTAGTAAACAACCAAAATGTCAAGAATGAAAGTGGTGAAAGTAGTAACCTACGATAAAATACACATTATCTCATCCTTGTCCTATAGCCTAATCAGACTTTGGTGCAGGTCATGTTCTCCGTCTCTGGTAAACACAGACTATATTTAAAAAATCTAAGTTAATTTGTCACATGCACAAGATACAGAAGCTGTAAAAGGTACAGTGAAATGGTTACTTGCATATTTGCATAGTAGCAATATCAAAAATAGAAAGTTTCCAGTTCAAAATATTTTATAATCTTTAGATGATGCTTATCCAGACACACTTGTCTAAATTGATGGTCATGTGAAATAAATGCTATAACCACCCCCCCCCCAGTCACATCTAGCTACGTGGATGTGTCACTATTGTCTAGACATGTTCACATATTCATGAAATATGAATAGATGTCCGTAATCACCCCCAGACACACCTGGCTAAACTGGCAAAGTGTAGTCTTTTGTTTAGACAAGTAGCTAGCTAGCTAAATAATGACCCAGAATCCCAACCCATGCAGTACACACTGAGTGTCATAACTAGCCACCATGCATGAAATTATGTAGTATGAATCTTCAGGTAAACTATATGGCCAAAAGTATGTTGACACCCCTTCAAATTAGTGGATTCCACTATTTCAGCCACAACTGTTGCTGACAGGTGTATAAAATCGGCCACACAGCCATGCGATCTCCATAGACACACATTTCCAATAGAATGGCCCGTACAGAAGAGCTCAGTGACTTTCAATGTGACACCATCGTAGGATGTCACCTTTTCAACAAGTTAGTTTGTCAAATTTCTGCCCTGCTATAGCTGCCCTGGTCAACTGTAAGTGCTCTTAATGTGAAGTGGAAACGTCTAGGACAAAAACGTCTCAGCTGCGAAGTGGTAGGTCATCACGCTTCACCATCTGGCAGTCCAACGGACAAATCTAGGTTTGGCCAGGAGAACGCCTCTTCCTTGACTGTATAGTGCCAACTGTAAAGTTTGGTGGAGGAGGAGTCATGGTCTGGGGCTGTTTTTCATTATTCAAATGAAGGGAAATCTTAATGCTACAGCATACAATAACATTCTAGATTATTCTGTTCTTCCAACATTGTGGCAACAGTTTGGGGAAAGCCCTTTCCTGTTTCAGCATGAAATATTCCCCGCGCACAAAGTGAGGTACAAAGAGAGATGGCCCTAAACTCAACCCCATCGAACACCTTTGGGATGATTTGGAATGCCGACTGCGAGCCAGGCCTAATTGCACAACATCAGTGCCCGACCGCACTAATGCTCTTGTTACTGTCATGTATTGTCATATATTGTCATGTCTTGTCCCTGTGCTTTCTCTTCTATTCGTTTCCCCCTGCTGGTCTTATTAGGTTCTTTCCCTCTCTCTATCCCTCTCTCTCTCTATCGTTCCGTTCCTGCTCCCAGCTGTTCCTCATTCTCCTAACTACCTCGTTTACTCTTTCACACCTGTCCCCTATTTTGCCCTCTGATTAAGTCCCTATTTCTCTCTCTGTTTCTGCTTTTGTCCTTGTCGGATTCTTGTTTGCTGTGCTGTGTTCTTGTTCCGTCCTGTCGTGTTTTGCCTTCATCAGATGCTGCGTGTGAGCAGGTGTCTCTGTCAGCTACGGCCTGCGCCTACCCGAAGGGACCTGCAGTCTGTGGCCGCTTATCCTGTTATTCCCCTCTACAAACTAGAGGATTTCTGTTATCCCCGTTTGGACATTTCCTGTTAAGGATTCAGGATTTGTTATTTTCTGTTTGGACTTGAATAAACTCCGTTTCTGTTAAGTCGCTTTTGGGTCCTCACTCACCTGCATAACAGAAGGATCCGACCAAGAATGGACCCAGCGACTACGGATTCTCTCTACTCTGCTGTCGAGTTCCAGGGAGCGATGCTAGGCAGACACGAACAGGAATTGTCTGCTGCTCGACATGCCGTTGAGACCCTGGCCGCCCAAGTCTCCGGCCTCTCGGAGGAGATTCACAATCTCCGCCTCGATCCACCGGTTACCTCCTGGGCTTCCGGGTCTCCGGAGCCCAGAATTAATAACCCACCGTGTTACTCTGGGGAGCCCACTGAATGTCGCTCGTTCCTTACCCAGTGTGATATAGTATTCTCTCTCCAGCCCCACACGCACTCCAGGGGTATTGCTCGTATCACCTACGTCATATCTCTCCTTACTGGACGGGCTCGGGAGTGGGGCACGGCTATCTGGGAGGCAAGGGCTGAGTGTACTAACCAGTATCAGAACTTTAAGGAGGAGATGATACGGGTTTTTGATCGTTCTGTTTTTGGGAAAGAAGCTTCCTGGTCCCTGTCTTCCCTATGTCAAGGTAATCGATCCATAACGGATTACTCTATAGAGTTTCGCACACCGGCGTTGCTCGCTCGTTTTCTGGAGGGACTCCACGCTAAGATTAAGGATGAGATTCTCTCCCGGGAGGTTCCATCCAGCGTGGATTCTTTGATTGAACTCGCTATTCGCATAGAATGACGGGTAGATCTTCGTCACCGAGCTCATGGAAGAGAGCTCGCGTTAACTGTGTCCCCCCTCTCCCCGACACTACCATCTTCCCCCACTGGCTCAGGTGTTGAGCCCATGCAGCTGGGGGGTATTCGCATCTCGACTAAGGAGAGGGAACGGAGAATCACCAACCGCCTCTGTCTCTATTGCGGTTCCGCTGGTCATTTTGTCATTTCATGTCCAGTTAAAGGCCAGAGCTCATCAGTAAACGGAGGGCTACTGGTAAGCGCTACTACTCTGTCCTCTCCGTCAAGTTCCTGTACTACCTTGTCGGTCCATCTACGCTGTACCGGTTCGGCAGCTTCCTGCAGTGCATTAATAGACTCTGTGGCGGAGGGCTGTTTTATGGACGAAGCCTGGGCTCGGGAACATGACATTCCTCTCAGACAGTTAGGGGAGCCCACGGCAATGTTCGCCTTGGATGGTAGTCCTCTCCCCAGTATATTATGTGAAACACTACCTTTAACCCTCACAGTATCTGGTAACCATAGTGAGACCATTTCTTTTTTGATTTTTCGTTCACCTTTTACACCTGTTGTTTTGGGTCATCCCTGGCTAGTGTGTCATAATCCTTCTATTGATTGGTCTAGTAATTCTATCCTTTCCTGGAACGTTTCTTGTCATGTGAAATGTTTAATGTCTGCTATTCCTCCTGTTTCTTCTGCCCCCTCTTCACAGGAGGAGCCTGGTGATTTGACAGGAGTGCCGGAGGAATATCATGATCTGCGCACGGTCTTCAGTCGGTCCAGAGCCACCTCCCTTCCTCCTCACCGGTCGTATGATTGTTGTATTGATCTCCTTCCGGGTATTACTCCCCCACGGGGTAGACTAGACTCTCTGTCGGCTACCGAACGTAAGGCTCTCGAAGATTATTTGTCTGTAGCTCTTGACACCAATACCGTGGTTCCTTCCTCCTCTCCCACCGAAGCGGGGTTCTTTTTTGTTAAGGAAGAGGACGGGACCCTGCGTCCCTGCGTGGATTATCGAGGGCTGAATGACATAACGGTTAAGAATCGTTATCCGCTTCCCCTTATGTCTTCAGTTTTCGAGATTCTGCAGGGAGACAGGTTCTTTACTAAGTTGGATCTTCGTAACGTTTATCATCTCGTGCGCATCAGGTAGGGGGACGAGTGGAAAACGGTGTTTAACACACCGTTAGGGCATTTTGAATACCGGGTTCCGCCGTTCGGTCTCGCTAATGCTCCAGCTGTCTTTCAGGCATTAGTTAATGATGTACTGAGTGACATGCTGAACATCTTTGTTTTTGTTTACCTTGACGAGATCCTGATTTTTTTCACCGTCACTCCAGAATCATGTTCAGCACGTTCGACGTGTCCTCCAGCGCCTTTTAGAGAATTGTCTTTATGTGAAGGCTGAGAAGTGCGCTTTTCATGTCTCCACCGTCACTTTTCTCTGTTCTGTTATATCCGCTGAAGGCATTCAGATGGATCCCGCTAGGGTCCATGCTGTCAGCGATTGGCCCGTTCCTAAGTCACGTATCGAACTGCAGCGCTTTCTCGGTTTCGTGAATTTCTATCGGCGTTTCTTTCGTAACTTCGGTCGAGTGGAAGCTCCTCTCACAGCCCTTACTTCTGTCAAGACGTGCTTTAAGTGGTCCGTTTCCGCCCAGGGAGCTTTTGATCTCCTCAAGAAGCGTTTAACATCCGCTCCTATCCTTGTTACACCTGACGTCACTAAACAGTTCATTGTCGAGGAAGACGCGTCAGAGGTGGGCGTGGGAGCCTTTCTGTCCCAGCGCTCCCATATTGACGATAAGGTCCACCCTTGCGCGTATTTTTCTCATCGCCTGTCACCCTCGGAACGTAACTATGATGTGGCTAACAGCGAACTGCTCGCCATCCGCTTAGCCCTAGGCGAATGGCGACAGTGGTTGGAGGGGGCGACCGTTCCTTTTGTCGTTTGGACTGACCATAAGAACCTTGAGTACATCCGTTCTGCCAAACGACTTAATGCGCGTCAGGCTCGTTGGGCGCTGTATTTCGCTCATTTCGAGTTTGTTATTTCTTATCGTCCGGGCACTAAGAACACCAAGCCTGATGCTTTATCCCGTCTCTTCAGTTCTTCTGTAGCCTCTACCGACCCCGAGTGGATTCTCCCTGAGGGGCGTGTTGTCGGGTTGACTGTCTGGGGAATTGAGAGACAGGTAAAGCAAGCACTCACTCATACTCCGTCACCGCGCGCTTGTCCTAGGAACCTTCTTTCCGTTCCCGTTTCTACTCGTCTGGCCGTTCTTCAGTGGGCTCACTCTGCCAAGTTAGCTGGCCACCCCGGCGTTCGGGGTACGCTTGCTTCTATTCGCCAGCGTTTTTGGTGGCCTACTCAGGAGCGTGACACGCGCCGTTTCGTGGCTGCTTGTTCAGACTGCGCGCAGACTAAGTCCGGTAACTCTCTTCCTGCTTCTGCTCCTGGCCTTGCTGGGTCTCAGTCTGTCCCCAGCCACCGCATCTCTCCTGCCCTTGCTGTGTCTCAGTCTGTCCCCTGCCACCGCATGTCTCCTGGTCCTGCTCCTGCACTTTCTGTGTCTCAGTCTGTCCACAGCCACCACCTCTCTCCTGTTCCTGGTCTTAGCCTTGCTGTGTCTAAGTCTGTCCATAGTTGTTTCTCTCCTGGCCTGTTTGGTCCTGATTGCTCAAACTCTTACAGTTCTCTACCCGTGTCTCATTTTTATAATAGTAATTGCACTAGATTCCCTCTTCATCGTTTCCCGTTACGGTCCTGAGGAGAGGAGTTGGGTTCCATCTCGGGACGTGCTGGACCGTTCGCTGATCGATGATTTCCTCCGTTGCCGCCAGGGTTCCTCCTCGAGTGCGCCAGGAGGCGCTCGGTGAGTGGGGGGGTACTGTCATGTATTCTCATATATTGTCATGTCTTGTCCCTGTGCTTCCTCTTCTATTCGTTTCCCCCTGCTGGTCTTATTAGGTTCTTTCCCTCTCTCTATCCCTCTCTCTCTCTATCGTTCCGTTCCTGCTCCCAGCTATTCCTCATTCTCCTAACTACCTCGTTTACTCTTTCACACCTGTCCCCTATTTTGCCCTCTGATTATGTCCCTATTTCTCTCTCTATTTCTGCTTTTGTCCTTGTCGGATTCTTGTTTGCTGTGCTGTGTTCTTGTTCCGTCCTGTCGTGTTTTGCCTTCATCAGATGCTGCGTGTGAGCAGGTGTCTCTGTCAGCTACGGCCTGCGCCTACCCGAAGGGACCTGCAGTCTGTGGCCGCTTATCCTGTTATTCCCCTCTACAAACTAGAGGATTTCTGTTATCCCCGTTTGGACATTTCCTGTTAAGGATTCAGGATTTGTTATTTTCTGTTTGGACTTGAATAAACTCAGTTTCTGTTAAGTCGCTTTTGGGTCCTCACTCACCTGCATAACAGTTACTTTAAATCCCTGCAACAATGTTCCACAATCTAATGGAAAGCCTTCACAGAAGGGTAGAGGCTGTTATAAGAGCAAAGGGGGACCAACTCCATATTAATGTCTATGATTTTGGAATGAGATGTTCGACGAGCAGGTGTCCACATACTAGCTAAAGCTAACCAACAGGTTTATTAAATCTTAGCTAGATAAATGGCTTTCTGAGATCCAAATAACATTACTACATCATACCAAGTTGATCATTTTAAAAGGCTAATTGATTATTAGAAAACCCTTTTGCAATTATGTTAGCACAGCTGAAAACTATTGTTCTAGCATCAGTAATTGTGGGTTCGATTATAGGCTCAAAATGGCCAGAAACAAAGAAGTTTCTCCTGAAACCCGGCAGACTATTATTTTTCTGAGAAATGAAGGCGATTCCATGCAACAAATTAACAAGAAAATGAAGATCTCGTACAGCGCTGTGTACTACTTCACAGAACAGCGCAAACTGGCTCTAATCAGAATAGAAAGAGGAGTGGAATGCCCTTGTGCACAACTGAGAACAACAAGAGGACAAGTACTTAAGAGTGTCTAGTTTGAGAAACAGACGCTCACAAGTTCTCACCTGGCAGTATTCAAAATTTCTGCCTGACTGACGTGCCCAAAGTATAATGCCTGTTAATCAGGCCCAGAAGATAGGATTAGCATATAATTGGTAGAATTTGATAGAAAACACTTTGAAGTTTCTAAACTTGTTAAAATACTGTCTGTGAGTATAACTGAATTGATATGCCAGGCAAAAACCATAGAAAAGCCACAGTCTATTCCAATGCAAGTCTATGGGTCTATATATAAAATACCTCCCAGAATGCAGTTCCTATGGCTTCCACTAGATGTCAACAGTCTTTATACATGGTTTCAGGCTTGTTTCTTGAAAAATGAACGAGTAACAATAGTCTTTCCAAAGGGAGCTCAACAGGAAAAGTAATCATTTGGCGCGTGTGAATGAAGGCATGCTCTTCGTTATTTTCCATTCATATTGAACACTGATTTTTCTGTCTGAAATATGATCCTTTACATATTGGGGTACCTGAGGATTGAATAGAAACATTGTTTGACTTGTTTGGACGAAGTTTACCGGTAGCTTTTTGGATTCCTTTGTATGAATATTGAAGGAATGGATTACTGAAATCAATGGTGCCAACTAAACATACTTTTTTTGGATATAAAGAAGAACTTCATCGAACAAAACAAACATTCATTGTGTAGCTGGGACCCTTGTGATTGCAAACGGGGGAAGATTTTCAAAAGTAAATTATTTATTTCCTTGCTATTTGTGATTTTGTGATGCCTGTGCTGGTTGAAAAATATGTTTGAGTGGGGGCTGTCCTCAGGTAATTGCATGGTATGCTTTTGTTGTAAAGCCTTTTTGAAATCTGACAATGCACTCAGATTAACAAGAAGTTAATCTTTTAAATGATATACAGTGGGGAGTATTTGATACACTGCCGATTTTGCAGGTTTTCCTACTTACAAAGCATGTAGAGGTCTGTAATTTTACCATAGGTACACTTAAACTGTGAGAGACGGAATCTAGAAAATCCAGAAAATCACATTGTATGATTTGTAAGTAATTAATTTGCATTTCATTGCATGACATAAGTATTTGATACATCAGAAAAGCATAACTTAATATTTGGTACAGAAACCTTTGTTTGCAATTACAGAGATCATATGTTTCCTGTAGTTCATGAACAGGTTTGCACACACTGCAAACCTGGCCCTCTCCTCCATACAGATCTTCTCCAGATCCTTCAGGTTTCGGGGCTGTCGCTGGGCAATAAGGACTTTCAGCTCCCTCCAAAGATGTTCTATTGGGTTCAGGTCTGGAGACTGGCTAGGCCACTCCAGGACCTTGAGATGCTACTTACGGAGCCACTCCTTAGTTGCCCTGGCTGTGTGTTTCGGGTCGTTGTCATGCTGGAAGACCCAGTCACGACCCATCTTCAATGCTCTTACTGAGGGAAGGAGGTTGTTGGCCAAGATCTCACGATACATGGCCCCATCATTCCTCCCCTCAATACGGTGCAGTCGTCCTGTCCCCGTTGTAGAAAAGCATCCCCAACGAATGATGTTTCCACCTCCACCTCCTTGGGGTTGTACTCATCCTTCTTCTTCCTCCAAACATGGCGAGTGGAGTTTAGACCAAAAAGCTCTATTTTTGTCTCATCAGACCACATGACCTTCTCCCATTGCTCCTCTGGATCATCCAGATGGTCATTGGCAAACTTCAGATGGGCCTGGACATGCGCTGGCTTGAGCAGGGGGACCTTGCGTGCGCTGCATAATTTTAATCCATGACGGTGTAGTGTGTTACTTATGGTTTTCTTTGAGACTGTGGTCCCAGCTCTCTTCAGGTCATTGACCAGGTCCTGCTGGGCTGATTCCTCACCTTCCTCATGATCATTGATGCCCCACGAGGTGAGATCTTGCATGGAGACCCAGACCGAGGGTGATTGACCGTCATCTTGAACTTCTTCCATTTTCTAATAATTGCGCCACCAGTTGTTGCCTTCTCACCAAGCTGCTTGCCTATTGTCCTGTAGCCCATCCCAGCCTTGTGCAGGTCTACAATTGTATCCCTGATGTCCTTACACAGCTCTCTGTGGAGAACAGGAGGGTTTCTTAAAGAAAAACTAACAGGTCTGTGAGAGCCGGAATTCTTATCGGTTGGTAGGTAATCAAATACTTATGTCATGCAATAAAATGCAAATTAATTACTTAAAAATCATACAATGTGATATTCTGGAATTTTGTTTTAGATTTCGTCTCTCACAGTTGAAGTGTACCTATGATAAAAATTACAGACCTCTACATGCTTGGTAAGTAGGAAAACCTGCAAAATCGTCAGTGTTTCAAATACTTGTTCTCGCCACTGTAAGACACTTGTATGTTCTTGAATGTTTAATAATACGAATATTTATTTGAATTTGGTGCCCTACAATTTCACCGGATGTGATCTCGCTAGCGGAACCCCTAGTCCAAAGAGGATTTATTTGAAATTATACCCGCAAAACACCAGTCTCAATGTCAAGAGTGAAGAGGTGTCTGTCACCTCTGAAAAAAAACAAATACCCAGTGATTTTTCCCTCTCTGTGGGAAGTTGGTACAGCCTATCCCAACCCCCCATGAACCCCACTTACCTCCTCCAGAGCGATATTCCTGGTACCTGCCTGAGTTTTCTTTCTCAGTGCTCGCTTTTTGTTAGCTACATTCATCTTCGCTTTCTTCAGACCGATCGAGGAGGGAGTATTTAATTACGCTAATATCGGGAAGCGTGCTATCCTGAGCTACGGCAGTTTGGGAACAACAATCTGTCATTTAGAGGAATTCATGGCAGAGGTGAGAAAGGTATTTTAGTCTCCAGTATCTGGGAGAAAGGCGGCCAGCAAACTGCTTGACTTACGTCAACTCCCGTAGTGTGGCAGACTACGCGGTGGACTTTCGCACGTTGGCTGCTGAGAGTACCTGGAATCCAGAGTCTCTCTTCCATACCTGTCTGCACGGATTTTCTGAGGAGGTTTAAGGATGAGCTAGTTGCTCGGGAATAGCCGGTGGACATCGACTCCCTTATCGCCTTAACCATTAAAATTGATGGACACCTAAGGGAACGCAAGAGTGAGAGGACGTCTGGTCTCGGGCACACTTGTGCATTCACCACCTATGGAATCCGGAAAGTTCCAAAGGCAGCTCTTCCAAGAGGAATCGAAACCACCCAAGCTCTCTCATGAATCTATGACGGGTTGGATAATCCTGAGCCTATGAAGTTGTGAAGAACTAGGCTATCAGTTTGGGAACGCTCACGGAGGATGAATAATAACTGTTGTCTGTACTGTGGAGGGGGAGGATATTTTATAGCTACCTGCCCTATTAGGAAACCCTTGTCTCTTGTACTGGTACCCACTATAATGAGTCAGCCTGGGAGTTCCCTAATTCCCATCACCCGCACACCTCGTATTGCTCTTGTGCTCTCCGTTTGCTCATTGACTCTGGGGCTGATGAAAATCTTATGGATGCCACGATAGTTTCGGAGCTTGGTATTCCCACTCAGTTCCCATGGATGCTAGGGCACTGGACGGCCACTCTATAGGGGAAGTCACCCATAGTAATGTGCACATTCAATTACGGGTGTCTGGTAACCACAGTGAGACAATACAGTTCCTCCTCATTGTATCTCCCCATGTTCCGGTTGTTTTGGGATTTTCCTGGCTTCAAAAGCACAATCTGATGATTGATTGGACCACAAGCTCCATCCTGGGTTGGAGCCCATTTTGCCATTCCCACTGCCTTCAAGCAGCACAGCCTTCCTCACGTCATCTTCCTCAAGATGTTAGCAAGACTGTGGATGTCTCTGCAATCCCCACAGAATACCATGACCTCCTGGAAGTGTTCAGTAAGGCACATGCGACTTCCCTTCCCTCGCACCGTCCTTATGATTGTGCCATTGATTTTCTCCCAGGCACTACAACACCTCAGGGTTGATTAAACCATCTGTCTGGACCAGAGACCAAGGCCATGGAGGAGTACATAGAGGAGTCTCTGGCCACTGGGGCAGTCTGTCCATCTGCATCTCCTGCCGGCGCAGGATATTTCTTTGTGGAGAAGAAGGACAAGACACTGTGTCCGTGAATTGACTACCGGGGACTTAATGACATTACTGTCAAGAATTGTTACCCTCTACCTCTCCTCTCGGCCTTTGAACCTCTCCAGGGAGCTACCATAATTTAGAAGTTGGACCTTCTAAATGCCTACCACCTGGTTTGGATATGCGAAGGGGATGAGTGGAAGACAGCCTTCAACACAGCAAGTTGACAGGTCATGCCATTTGGACTCACCAATGACCCTGCTGTTTTCCATGCTTTGGTCAATGATGTGCTCCGGGACATGCTAAACCAGTTTGTGTTCGTCTACCTTGATGACATCCTGTTTTTTTCCCAATCTGCACAAGAACATGTACTCCATGTCACACAGGTCCTTCAGCACCACCTGGAGAACCAACTGTTTGTGAAAGCCGAGAAGTGTGAGTTCCACCGCTCTACAATCTCCTTTCTGGGATATGTCATTGCTGAAGGCAATGTTCAGATGGATCCTGGAAAGGTAAAAGCAGTGGTGGATGGGCCTCAACCTATGTCCAGGGAGAAGATGCAACGGTTTCTTGGTTTTGCAAACTTCTACCGCCATTTCATTCGGGACTACAGCACCCTGGTGGCCCCCCTCTCGACACTCACCTCCCCCAAGGTACCGTTCAAATGGTCTCCAGCTGTCGACAAAGCCTTTGTGGACCTGAAGCATCGGTTCACAATAGCACCCATCCTCATCCATCCAGACCCCTCGCATCATTTTGTGGTGGAAGTGGATGCTTTGGATGTTGGAGTGGGGGCCATCCTGTCCCAGCGATCTGCCCAGGACCAGAAGCTTCATCCCTGTGCCTTTCTGTCCCATTGTCCCAATACTGCTGCGCATACGACACCATTCTGTATACTTCTGGCCCTTCTTTGGACACTGTGTTAACAACCCTCCAGACGAGCTTCAATGCCATACAACTCTCCTTCCGTGGCCTCCAACTGCTCTTAAATACAAGTAAAACTAAATGCATGCTCTTCAACCGATTGCTGCCTGCACCTGCTCGCCTGTCCAACATCACTACTCTGGACGGCTCTGACTTAGAATACGTGGACAACTACAAATACCTAGGTGTCTGGTTAGACTGTAAACTCTCCTTCCAGACTCACATTAAACATCTCCAAAGTTACATCTAGAATTGGCTTCCTATTTCGCAACAAAGCATCCTTCACTAATGCACTCATGCTGCCAAACATACCCTCATAAAACTGATCATCCTACCGATCCTCGACTTTGGCAATGTCATTTACAAAATAGCCTCCAATACCCTACTCAATAAATTGGATGCAGTCTATCACAGTGTCATCCATTTTATCACCAAAGCCCCATATACTACCCACCACTGTGACCTGTACGCTCTCGTTGGCTGGCCCTCGCTTCATACTCGTCGCCAAACCCACTGGCTCCAGGTCATCTACAAGACCCTGCTAGGTAAAGTCCCCCCTTACCTCAGCTCACTGGTCACCATAGCAGCACCCACCCACCTGTAGCACACGCTCCAGCAGGTATAGCTCTCTGGTCACCTCCAAAAACAATTCTTCCTTTGGCCGCCTCTCCTTCCAGTTTTCGGCTGCCAATGACTGGAACGAACTACTAAATCTCTGAAACTGGAAACACATCTCCCTCACTAGCTTTAAGCACCAGCTGTCAGAGCAGCTCACAGATTACTGCACCTGTACATAGCCCATCTATAATTTAGCCCAAACAACTACCGCTTCCCCTACTATATTTTATTTTGCTCCTTTGCACCCCATTATTTCTATTTCTACTTTGCACATTCTTCGACTGCAAATCTACCATTCCAGTGTTTAACTTGGTATATTGTATTTACTTTGCCACCATGGCCTTTTTTAACTTTACCTCCCTTATCTCACCTCATTTGCTCACATCGTATATAGACTTATTTTTCTACTGTATTATTGACTGTATGTTTGTGTAACTCTGTGTTGTTGTGTGTCGAACTTCTTTGCTTTATCTTGGCCAGGTCGCAATTGTAAATGAGAACTTGTTCTCAACTTGCCTACCTGGTTAAATAAAGGTGAAATAAATCAAATTTAAAAATGTAAAAAGGAACTAATAATTTGGCAACCGAGTACTACTGGCGGTGAAGATGCCGTTGAAAGAGTGGAGGCACTGGCTGGAAGTAGAAGAATAGCCATTCCTGGTCTGGACCGACCATAAAAATCTGGAATATCTCCATATTTAAGCGCCTCAACTCCAGGCAGGCCCGGTGGGCCCTCCTGTTCACCAGATTAACTTCACCATCTCCTACCGCCCAGGGTCAATAAATCTGAAGCCTGATGCCCTATCCCACCTATAGACTTCCTCTGCCACACCCTCGACCTCTGAAACCATTCTCCCTACCTCATGCCTTGCTGTTACTGTGGATTGGGGTATTGAGAACCTGGTCCGTGCTGTACAGTGCTCCCAGCCTGGACATGAAGGGGTCCCAGCTAACCAGCTGTTTGTCCCTAATCCAGTCCAGTCCTGGGTCCTGGAATGGGCTCATTCCTCCAGGCTGACCTGTCATCCAGGGTTCCGTCATACACTAGCCTGCCTTCGACAGCATTTCTGGTGGCCCACAAAGACGGCTCTGCCTTCATCACCACATGCACTGTGTGTACTCAAAACAAGACTCCACGGCAAGCTCATTCTGGCCTCCTGCAGCCACTACCGGTTCCTCATCGTCACTGTGCTCCCTCCGCCTGATGGCCCCCCGTTTCATCCCTTTCCCCAAACTACCTTCTGCCAAGGAGATGGCCCTGCTTATGGTGCAGAATAGAATGTCTTCCCGGATCCATGGACTCCCGGTAGACATGGTCTCCGATCGGGGTTCTCGTCTCAGTTCTGGAAAGCATTCTGCACCCTTAATGGATCGTGGGCCAGCCTGTCATCTTGGTTCCATCCCCAAACTAATGGTCAGTTCGGAGCGAGCCAACCAAGACATGGAGACCACCTTAAGGTGCCTGGTCTCAACCAACCCCACTACCTGGAGCCATCAACTGGTCTGGGTGGATTATGCCTGGAATATTCTTCCCAGGTCTGCCACAGAACTCTCACATTTCAAGTGCTCCATGGGGTATCAGCCTCCACTCTTCCCTGAACAAGAGCAGGAGGTTAGCGTTCCCTTGGCCCAGATGTTTGTCCGCCGTACCTGGCGAAGAGCCAGGGCAGCTATTCTCAAGACCAACTCCAGGTATCGTCGACAAGCGGACCTTCGCTGGACCTCAGCTTCCCGCTACCACAGAGGGGATGGCTGTCCACACGGGACCTGCCCCTTCAAGTAGAGTCCCGCAAGCTATCCCCCCCATTTTATTGGTCATTTTCCCATCTCCAGAGTCCTGAGTTCCACTGCTGTCCATCTCTTGTTACACCGTACCCTCCATATTCACCCTACGCTGTGGCTAGAATTAAACCTGTGTTTCACAGTTCTTTGTCTTCTGTCCCTATGCCCACTACCCCTCCCTGTGTTATTGATGGCTATGTTCATCAATGACACAATTGACACAATTGACACCCAAGGACATACTAGGATTCTGATTCAGAACTCGTTGGACGTATTCTGCTGTAACTTAACTCTCTTAGTATTCTAACAAACTCCCAGTTCATTTTTAACAATATATGTGTTTTGGGTAGCTGGATCTAAAATAGGCCTACTGGAAAGAGGATTCAGAGGTTATATTTGACAAATCATGATTTAGTGCATCAGCAACCCTAGATTACCTGGCAAGCTAGTCAGTAGTATTATTAAGCAATAAGGCACGAGGGGTTATCGTATATGGCCGATATACCACAAACCCCCAAGGTGTCGTATAGCTATTATAAACTAGTTATCAACGTAATTTGAGCAGTAAAAATACATGTTTTGTCATACCCGTGGTATACGGTCTGATATACCACGGCTGTTAGCCAATTCAGGGCTCGAACCACCAACTTTGTAATTGGTTTTACTTCTTTTATCATACTTTACATGAGGACATTTGATAAATAACTGTGCTATCTCTCTACATACATTTGTATGACATTTCTACAAGATTCTATGCAGAATTCAAAGAGAAGGAAGCAGAGAAACAGTGATATTGATCAGCACAAATGTATCTCCTGGTATTTGTGTGCGGATAGGATATGCCCAAAGGGTCTGGGTATCATTTCAATGAGTTAGCTGAAATAATTCTTATTTTTCTGTTTGCAAGCTACTACATTGTTTATTGAAAGCAGATGGCCGGGGGTGGAACAAAATCCTGAATCCTGACACAACAGTGGTAGGCATGATTACCAACAACGACGAGACGGCCTACAGGGAGGAGGTGAGGGCCCTCCGAGTGTGGTGTCAGGAAAATAACCTCACACTCAACGTCAACAAAACTAAGGAGGTGATTGTGGACTTCGGGAAACAGCAGAGGGAACACCCCCCTACCCACATCGATGGAACAGTAGTGGAGAGGGTAGTAAGTTTTAAGTTCCTCGGCATACACATCACAGACAAACTGAATTGGTCCACCCACACAGACAGCATTGTGAAGAAGGCGCAGCAGCGCCTCTTCAACCTCAGGAGGCTGAAGAAATTTGGCTTGTCACCAAAAGCACTCACAAACTTCTACAGATGCACAATCGAGAGCATCCTGTCGGGCTGTATCACCGCCTGGTACGGCAACTGCTCCGCCCACAACCGTAAGGCTCTCCAGAGGGTAGTGAGGTCTGCACAGCGCATCACCAGGGCAAATGACCTGCCCTCCAGGACACCTACACCACCCGATGTCACAGGAAGGCCATAAAGATCATCAAGGACAACAACCACCCGAGCCACTGCCTGTTCACCCCGCTATCATCCAGAAGGCGAGGTCAGTACAGGTGCATCAAAGCTGGGACCGAGAGACTGAAAAACAGCTTCTATCTCAAGGCCATCAGACTGTTAAACAGCCACCACTAACATTGAGTGGCTGCTGCCAACACACTGACTCAACTCCAGCCACTTTAATAATAGGAATTGATCGGAAATTATGTAAAATATATCACTAGCCACAAGACTCTAGGGGCAGTATTTCATTTTTGGATAAAAAGACATGCCCGTTTTAAGCGCAATATTTTGTCACGAAAAGATGCTCGACTATGCTTGGAATTGATAGTTTTGGAAAGAAGACACTCTGACGTTTCCAGAACTGCAAAGATTTTCACTGTGAGTGCCATAGAACAAAATCTACAGGCAAAACCAAGATGTTTGAGTGACCAGGAAATCAACAGGATTTCTGGAGGCACGTTTTCCATGATCTCCTTATATGGCTGTGAATGCGACAGGAATGAACGGACACTTCCTATCGTTTCCCCCAGGTGTCTGCAGCATTGTGACGTATTTGTAGGCATATCATTGGAAGATTGACCATAAGAGCCTACAATTACCAAGTGTCCAGCACGGTGTCTGCGTGGAAATTGGTGCGCAAAAGTCAGGTACCAGTATTTTTCCATCCGAATCAGAGAAGAATGCACGCTTCCAGGGAAGGGATTTCAATGAAGAGATATATGACAAAACACCTTGAGGATTGATTCAAACAACGTTTTCCATGTTTCAGTCGATATTATGGAGTTAATTCTGAAAAATTTTGACGTTTAGGTGACTGAATTTTCGGTTAGTTTCGGTAGCCAAATGCATAGTAACAAAACGGAACGTTGTGTCCTACACAAGCATCTTTCAGGAAAAACTGGACATCTGCTATGTAACTGAGAGTCTCCTCATTGAAACATCTGAAGTTCTTCAAAGGTAAACTATTTTATTTGATCCCTTTGCTGGTTTTTGTGAATGTTGCGTGCTAAATGCTAACGCTAAATGCTAAGCTAGCTATCACCACTCTTACACAAATTATTGATTTTCTCTGTTTCTAAAGCATATTTTGAAAATCTTAGACGACAGGATTGTTAAGAAAAGGATAAGCTTGAGGACAGGCATATTTATTTCATTTAATTTGCAATTTTCAGAAATCGCTAATTTTGCGTTATGGTAATGAGCTTGAGGCTGTAGTCACGATCCCGGATCCGGGATGGGGCGGACTAAGAGGTTAAACAATGCTACCTAATATAATGTTTACATACCCGACATTATTCATCTCATATATATATATGTATATACTGTACTCTGTATCATCTACTACATCTTTATGTAATACATGTATCACTAGCCACTTTAACTATGCCACTTTGTTTACATACTCATCTCATATGTATATACTGTACTCAATGCCATCTACTGTATCTTGCCTATGCTGCTCTGTACCATCACTCATTCATATATCTTTATGTACATATTCTTTATCCCCTTACACGTGTGTCTATAAGGTAGTAGTTTTGGAATTGTTAGCTAGATTACTTGTTGGTTATCACTGCATTGTCGGAACTAGAAGCACAAGCATTTCGCTATTCTCGCATTAACATCTGCAACCATGTGTATGTGATAAATAAAATTTGATTTGATTTGAAGTATCTGCAGTACTCCAGGAAAAGGCTTGCCTGCCCCTGGGCTATACTATGACCGTTGATCTATCTTTACTCAGTAGAGAAATATGGAGTAGTCCAGAGTATTTCTTGGAAAAGTAGCTGGCCAGTGGGTGTCTGACCTTTGATGTATGAGGGCCATCGGATGTACATGAAGGCCAACATGAGCAGAGATCTCTACACGAAACACCGAGAATTTGACCCCATAAAGAAAAAGCTATGGGAAAAATGAATCTTGTTTTCTTTGGTTTACCTCGCACAACTACTGGTCAAATGGAAGGAAAGACAAATCACACTGAAATCAGGAAAATAAGCTACCCGATTCCTGGATAACTTGGACAATGAGAATGGTGGAAATGGATTAAACATATGGACTACAGGACAGCCTCTCAACAGATTGTGTACGACAGATTGGGTACTGGACTATTGAACTGTTTAGGCTACTGAAATGAGGTGGATGATGGACTATTACACCCCACCACATCAAAGACACAAAAATGTGTTGTTAATGCCTTCACTCACACGCCTATTAAATAGACAATCACAGCACCCTCCAGCCAATCTGTCTAAATTAATAACACTGTAATGACTAATGGCTATGCAGCCTAAATGACAACCCATTAATTGGTAGGCTATGGCCATGATCTATTTGTTTAAGTAACAATCTGACAAGTGAACAAGACAACATGATGATTACTATGATCTCTTCAATTCTGTTTCAATTCTCCCCAGTCGACAGGCTATAAAGGCCTGAGTGGGTGGGAAGAATTTAAATGGCCAAATGTGAAAAAAGACTAGGAGAGATCAAATGTCATACAGCCTAAGATGATGAAATTGTAAGCACACAGCCATTTTATTTCCTTTGCTTTCTATCTCCCTTCCGTGTTAGTTATTTTTAATTGCCTGAATTAAAGCATGATAATGGAGAAATTGGTATATGAATTATTAATGTATACTTTAGAAAGCTCCCATGTATATCTCAGAAGGTAAGAACCAGCCCTAGACAGGACTCCTTAATAATAATTCACTATATTTACTTCACAAACACTAATTATACTAGCTGACTGCACATAGCATGGACACATAGTGCTGACACTCACTCTGCATTGGTTGAACATGGGTGTACTGTAGGAGCTGAACACGCAGCATCCCAGACCCATCTACTGTTGGAGATTACTCATACTGACTAAAAAATAATAATCAGAATTAAATAAATGGTGTTTTTTATTAAGAAAAAATAAAGTGTTTAATTTAGACCTAGTTGGACTCACCAGTCGTATTGTTATTATTATTGAAATGATT
Organism: Oncorhynchus gorbuscha; assembly: GCF_021184085.1. Lineage (NCBI taxonomy): Eukaryota > Metazoa > Chordata > Actinopteri > Salmoniformes > Salmonidae > Oncorhynchus > Oncorhynchus gorbuscha. The sequence continues at coordinate 69,431,726 of NC_060173.1, read as the reverse complement.
TTTCTATTTTATAATGGACCTTAATTAAAATAGGACATTGTGGTTAATTAGAGTGCATTTAAGTCTGGTGAATTCTATATATACAGTGCCTTCATAGTATTCACACCCCTATACTTTTTCCACATTTTGTTGTGTTACAGCCTGAATTAATACATGGCCTCACTCTGTGTGGAATAATTGTGTTTAACCCCTTAGAGTCTATTGACGGACCAGTGCATCAATCTAAGTAACATAATAAAAAATGTCAGTTTAAGCTAGAGGACTGTTGTTTTGCATGGGATACATCTCAGTCTACCACATCTGCCTTTCTCGCCCTTCCGCATCTGCGGTGGAAAGTGGCAGCACTACAGCGCTGTTTGTCATACCAGGAGACATCCCGAAAATCATGTACTGATGAAAATGACAGTTTGACCTTCTACAACTTCCACAACTGTCACGGGACATATCTGAAGGTAACCCATAAACATTCATGGAAGTATGGAGGTAGTTTAGTGCAAAGAAAAACAAGTGTAAATATGTGTAGCAAAGTGTCAAAACATTCCTTATGATTTGGTTTATATGTCTTTTTAACTTTATTTTTTGACTTTTATGAATGTGTTATTCAATGTGTTTATCGGGGCTTTTGTAGTAAAGGTCAATATTCAATATTTTACCAAAAGTTTTATATATTTTTGGGGATACCTAAAGGGGTCCCAAAATTCTAAATCAAATAACTAAAATGATTCATAGTATAATCTTCCTAAAACAATTCCCTTTCATGATTTTTGAACGACTAGCTCATCTCTGTATCTCACACATCAATTGTCTGTGAGGTCCTTCAGTCAAGCAGTGGCGTTGAAGAAAACAAAAAAAAACAAGACCAGGGAGGTTTTCCAATGCCTTGCATAGAAGGAAACATATTCTGCCCTACCAAGCAAAAAGGCAGTAACTGCTCATAGCGTGAAACTGAGAAAAATGTATTTTATTTATAAGTTAGGTGAATTTGGCCCATTCCTCCTGACAGAGCTGGTATTTGTAGGCCTCTTTCAGTTCCAGTTCTGCCCACAAATTGTCTAGAGGGTTGAGGTCAGGGCTTTGTGATCACCACTCCAATACCTTAACTTTGTTGTCCTGAAACCATTTTGCCACAACTTTGGAAGTATTCTTGGGGTCATTGTCCATTTGGAAGACCATTTGCAACCAAGCTTTAACTTCCTGACTGATGTTTTGAGATGTTGCTTCAATATATCCGCATAATTGTTCATCCTCATGATGCCATTTATTTTGTGAAGTGCACCAGTCCCTCCTGCAACAAAGCACCCCCACAACATGATGCTGCCACCCCTGTGCTTCACGGTTGGGATGGTATTCTTCGGCTTGCAAGCCTCCCCCTTTTTTCCTCCAAACATAACGATGTTCATTATGGCCAAACAGTTCTATTTTTGTTTCATCCGAACAGAGGCAATTTCTCCAAAAAATACAATCTTTGTCCCCATGTGCAGTTGAAAAACATAGTCTGGCTTTTTTATGGCGGTTTTGGAGCCGTGGTGGTTTCTTCCTTGCTGAGCGGACTTTCAGGTTGTGTCGATATAGGACTCATTTTACAGTGGATATAGATACTTTTGTACCAGTTTCCACCAGCATCTTCACAAGGTCCTTTGCTGTTGTTCTGGGATTGATTTACACTTTTCGCACCAAGTACGTTCATCTCTAGGAGACAGAACACATCTCCTTCCAGAGCAGTATACTGCGTGGTCCCATGGTGTTATACTTGCATACTATTGTTTGCACAGATGAGCGTGGTATCTTCAGGCATTTGGAAATTTCCCCCAAGTATGAACCAGACTTGTGGCGGTCTACAATTTATTTTCTGAGGGCTGATTTCTTTTGATTTTCCCATGATGTCAAGAAAAGAGGCACTGTGTTTGAAGATAGGCCTTGAAATACATCCACAGGTACACCTCCAATTGACTCAAATTATGTTAAACAGCCGATCAGAAGCTTCTAATCCCATGACATCATTTTCTGGATTTTCCAAGCTGTCAAAAGTGTATGTAAACTTCTGACCCACTGGAATTGTGATACAGTGAATTATAAGTGAAAAAATCTGTCTGTAAACAATTGTTGGAAGAATTACTTGTGTCACGCACAAAATAGATGTCCTACCTGACTTGCCAAAACTATAGTTTGTTAACAAGAAATTTATGGAGTGGTTGAAGAACGAGATTTAATGACTTCAACCTAGTGTATGTAAACTTCTGACTTCAACTGTACTTAATGTAGCAAAAATGATATTAACTCATTTTCGACCAAATGAGCAGTTACTGCCTTTTTGCTTGGTAGGGCTGAACTGGTAGATGGGTAAAAATAAGAAATAACAGACATTGAATTTCCCTTTGAGCATGGTGAAATTACACTTTGTATAGTGCATCACTACACCCAGTCACAACAAAGACACAGGCGTCCTTCCTAACTCAGTTGCCGGAGAGGAAGGAGACCGCTCCGGGATTTCGCCATGAGGCCAATGGTGAGGTTAAAACAGTTTACAGAGTTTAATAGCTGTGAAGGGAACTGAGAATGAATCAACAACATTGCAGTTACACCACAATACTAACCTTTGATTTGATTTGATTTTGATTTAATTGAGAGAGTGAACAGAAGGAAGCCTGTGCAGCATAAAGCACATTCCAAAACATGCATCCTGTATGGCACTAAAGTTAAACTCCAAACAATGTGGGAAAGACATTAACTTTATGTCCTGAATTGAAAAGCGTTCTGTTTTGAGCAAATCCAACCAACACATCACTGAGTACCACTTGTTATATTTTCAAGTATGGTGTTGTCTGCATCATATTATAGGTATGCTTTTCATCGGCAAGTGCTAGGAAGTTTTTAGGATCAAACGTAATAGAGCTAAGCACAGGAAAAATCCTAGAGGAAAACCTGGCTCAGTCTGCTTTTCAACAGACACTGGGAGACAGATTCGTCTTTCAGAAGGACTGGGAAGTTGACTTTGTTTATGGCACATAGCCTTTAGCTTCGCGAAAATAGAGAGAAGGGTAACGGCCCAAGGCAACTGCCATGCAGGATACCACACTGTACATATCTGATGTTAGAGAAGCATCCATTGAAGAATAGTCTCTGAATTCTGATGGATAAGTAACTCTCCAACCATATAATGGCAGGTGATGTAAAGCCTAAAACATAAAGTCAAATAAATGTATACTGGAGTTGCTTACCAAGAATACATTTAATGTTCCTCATTGGCTTAGTTACAGTTTTGTCTTAAATCAGCTTGAAAATCTATGGCAAGACTTGAAAATGTCTGTTTAACAGTGATCAACAATCAAATTCAAAACAAATCAAATTGTGTTCATATGCGCCGAATACAACAGTGAAATGCTTACTTATACGAGCCCCTAACCAACAGTGCAGCTAAAAAAAACATGGATTTAATAAGAATAAGATGATTGTAACAATTAATTAAAGAGCAGCAGTAAAATAAATAACAATATATACAAGAGGTGCCAGTACAGAGTCAATGTGCGGGGGCACCGGTTAGTTGGGGTAGTATGTACATATATGTAGAGTTATTAAAGTGACTATGCATAGATGACAAATGAGAGCGGCAGTGGTAGAGAGGGTAGGGGGGCAATGCAAATAGTCCGGGTAGCCATTTGATTACCTGTTCAGAGTCTTATGTCTTTGGGGTAAAAGCTGTTGAGAAGCCTTTTGGTCCTAGACTTGGCACTCCGGTACCGCTTGCCATGTCGTAGTAGAGAGAACAGTCTATGACTGGGGTTATTGACAATTTTTAGGACCTTCCTCTGACACCGCCTGGTGTAGAGGTCCTGGATGGCAGGAAGCTTGGCCCCAGTGATGTATTGGGCCGTACGCACTACCCTCTGTAGTGCCTTGCACTATAGAATAGCATTCTCACATAGGTGTTTATTTTGTCCAGGTGGGAAAGGGCAGTGTGGAGGTAAATAGATATTGCATCATCTGTGGATCTGTTTGGGCGCTTGTCGTCTCAGATTATGCTTCACAGCGAAAGCAATCCAAGTGTTTGTGTAAGTTTATCGATAGCATAACATAACAATATGTACACTAAGCATTGAGTAGCTAGGTCACGAAAATCAGAAACGTAATCAAATGAATCGTTTACCTTTGATGATCTTCGGATGTTTTCACTCACGAGACTCCCAGTTACACAACAAATGTTCCCTTTGTTCCATAAAGATAGTTATGTTCAGAAATCCACAGGAAAGACAACGCAAACGTATATTCCAAATAATATCCATAATTTCCACAGAAACATGTCAAGCGTTTTTTATAATCAATCACCAGGTTGTTTTTAAAATATATATTCGATAACATATCAACAATGTGTGTAGGTTTTTTCAATAACACCGGGAGAAACAATGGCCGCTTTACTCTGTGGCACAAAACTCACTCTAAGAGCCCCCACCTATCCACTTACGCAATGTGAACTTTCATGCTCATTTTTCTAAATAAAAGCCTGAAACTATGTCTAAAGACTGTTGACACCTTAGGGAAGCCATAGAACAGGGAATCTGGTTGATATCCCTTTAAATGGTGGATAGGCATGCATAGGAACAGAGAGGTTTCAAAATAAGAGGCACTTCCTGATTGGATTTTCCTCAAGTTTTCGCCTGCAATATCAGTTCTGTTGTACACGCAGACAATATTTTTACAGTTTGCGAAACTTTAGTGTTTTCTATCCTAATCTGACAATTATATGCATATTCCAGTTTCTGGAGCTGAGAAATAGGCCGTTTCAAATGGGTACGTTTTTATTTTTTGCCAAAAATGAAAATACTGCCACCTAGACGCAAGGTCCTGGAGTGGCCTAGCCAGTCTCCAGTCCTTAATCCCATTTAAAAAAACTGTGGAGGGAGCAGAAGGTTCGAGTTGCCAAACGTCAGCCTCAAAACCTTAATGACTTGGAGAAGATCTGCAAAGAGGAGTGGGACAAAATCCCTCCTGAGATGTGTGCAAACCTGGTGGCCAACTACAAGAAACATCTGACCTCTGTGATTGCCAACAAGGGTTTTGCCAACAAGTACTTAGTCATGTTTTGCTGGGGGGTCAAATACTTATTTCCCTCATTAAAATGCAAATCAATTTATAACATTTTGGGATTTTTTTTGTTGTTATTCTGTCTTTCACTGTTCAAATAAACCTACCATTAAAATTATAGACTGATCATTTATTTGTCAGTGGGCAAACTGTAGTGTCATACATTATTTTAACATTTCCACAAACTTCAAAGTGTTTTCTATCCAATGCTACCAATTATATGTATATACTGGCTTCTGGGCCTGAGTAACAGGCAATTTACTTTGGGCACATCAGTCAGGCGGAAATTCAGGAAAATAGACCCTAGCTCTAAGACGTTTAACTATCCTCTCAAAGCACTTCATGATGACAGAAGTGCTTTGAGATAGTCAAAACTCTGTTTTGGAGACTTTTTATAACACAGTCCCATCCTAAAGACAACACTCTTTGCCCTTTAGAGTCTGAGCACAGGCGCCTGTGATCTGTCTGCCCACATTAACCACAGGGACAGATCTAGCCAATCAGAAGGCAGCGTATCCCGGGACACGGGTGAATCGCAATGCCTTTTAGTGGCGTCTGCAGCGATGCGCTACTTCCTCTCTAGGCTTCTGTCTCCTTTTGCGCCACAGCTGTCGGGATAGGTGACTCTTCACGCTCCCCAACCAAAAACCTGCGGACACACGCTGCTAACCCCCCAAACACTTAATAGCAGCATTAGACACACCGTGTTAAGGGGCTGCTGGTATGGGGGGCTGTGGCTGAGAGTGCGTGTCCTGACCTGGTGCTGGGGGACAAGGCACACACACACAGACAGACACACACACGGTCACACTCTTATCTGTCTGTCTCTCTTTCTCTTTTCTGTCACGCACACAAACTCCCCTGGGTCTGTCTGGAAAGATCAACGGTACATCAGTGTGAAAGAGCCACACACACACACACACACACACACACACACACACACACACACACACACACACACACACACACACACACACACACACACACACACACACACACACACACACACACACACACACACACACACACACACACACACACACCATTATGTCTCCCATTTTAGAGCCACCACATCACTCTCTATTCTCTCTGTCCATCCACAGGCCATAAACAGTAATTTAGATATTCCACTTCATTTTGAAGCATAGTGTCCCTTTGTCTCATGTTTGACTCCCGCTCTCTCTGCTGTTTGATGTGTCATTACGCTGCCCCTCAACTTGTCATGTCCTCGTCTTTGTACCCCCGTTGACTTCCCTGCTCGCCCTCCCCCTGCCCTCGGTTCCTCCTCACCCCAACTACAGCACAGCTCAGCGCTGCGAAAATACCCACAAGGCCAATCTGCACATATGTAGTGTTGCAGATTTTTTTATTATGCACCAGCAGCATCACACCCCAGCAGGGTATATCCAAACATGCAAATTAATTCACAGCTAAATGCTGCTATATGCAGTCGGAGAGCGCAGAGGGGAGAGGAGAAATCAAACACAGGTTTACACTAGTGAGCATACAACGAGAGATGGGAAGAGAGAAGGAGCCCTACAGGCACTTCGAGTTGCCTTCATTAATGTGCTAAGGAAATGGAATAGTAAAAATGATAATACCACCACTGCTATGAATAGAGAGGGAAGAAGCCTTTGATTGCGGGGGAATTTCAATGGGCATAAGAATATATATGTAAAATATTATTTGTGCAACTGATAAAAAATATTTTTAATGAAGCAAAATCATAAAATAAACTTAATGAGTTGGAATTATAAGCAGAGTTGAGCTCTCTCTGGAAAAGGAGCATTGATCAGCTCAGAATGAGAAAGTTTGGCCAAAGGCTGGTCAAAATAGGCATCTGAAGGCTATTGTATGAACTGTAGTTTACCGGGAGCATTATTACATGATATTTTATGTTTGGGAAACACGTCTAGAGACTGATAGGAGCAACGTAGATGCAACTTCTATCCATAGTCCATCCAGTGTATTGTAAAAGGTCCGATTTCCCTTGCCAAGCACTTTGGTCTGGATAGAAATATACAGTATCTTGTGTTCACCTGTCAAATCCTCTCTGTGTTCAGAGTGTAAAAAGACAAGACCTGCTCATGCTTTTGAAGTAGTGAAAGCCTGTCCAAGTATCCTCTAACAACCTAGCAGGAGTTTACCTCACTAGCTATCCTTCGAGCCTAGTTGTAATGAACTTTAGCATGAAAGTACTTGAGCATGACTTTGAGTTGGAATGCACCCATCTGGCCTTTAAAAGGTGATAATTGGAAAATACAGGATGCAGCCGGAGTCAGGAGGAGGGACCTTCGCGTTCCACTGAGTTAGCCTGATAGAGGACGGACGGACAGACAGACGGGGGGGGGGGGATATTTGTGATCTTTGTAGAGTTGACTCTGAAATTCACAATTTAGATTGGAGTGGTGGTTTAAAGAGAGCTCTTTTACAACTAGGCCAATGTCTTATTGAGAATGGCTTGATACTGTGCTTAGCTCTGCAGTACAAAGATCAGATCAAAATGCGTACACACCTGTCATTCTACCCCTGAGCAAGGCAGTTAACCCACTGTTCTCCGGGCGCCAATGACTAGGATGTCGATTGGAGTAGTAGGATGGCGCCGCTTTACGGTCCCTTAACCAGTTGTGCTATTTTGTGTGTTTTCTCGCATTATTTCTAACCTATTTTGAACGTAATGTTTTTGCCACCATGTCTTATGACCGAAAAGAGGCCCTCATCCCCATCATTTGCAGGAGAAAGAGATGGAGATATCGGGGATGAAGGCCTGGGTGCCTTGTAAGGATCTGACGGTGAGTGGGTAAACTCCCTTTACCATCGGTCCTATTAGCCAACATACAATCAATGGAAAATAAAATAGACAAACTACGATCACGTACAGTGGGTGAGAACAAGTATTTGATATGCAAATTAATTAAACAATGTGATTTTCTGGATTTTTGTTTTAGATTCCGTCTCTCAGTTGAAGTGTACCTATGATAAAAATTGCAGACCTCTACATGCTTTGTAAGTAGGAAAACCAGCAAAATCGGCAGTGTATCAAATACTTGTTCTCCCCACTGTATATCCTACCAACAGGACATTCAAAACTGTAATATCTTGCGTTTCACTGAGTCGTGGCTGAGCGACGACATGAATAACATACAGCTGGCAGGTTTTTATGTTTTTTTCATCAGGATAGAATAGCGGCCTGGTAAGACAAGGGGTGGTCTATGCATATTTCTAAAACACAGCTGGTGCACAAAATCTATGGAAGTCTCGAGGTTTTGCTCGCCTGAGGTAGAGTATCTCATGATAAGCTGAGAGAGTTTTCATCTGTATTCTTCGTAACTGTCTATTTAACACCACCAACCAATGCTGGCATTAAGACCGCACTCAATGAGCTGTCATGGCCATAAGCAAACAGGAAAACCCTCCTCCAGAAGCGGCACTCCTAGTGGCCGGGGACTTTAATGCAAGGATACTTAAATCAGTTTTACCTCATTTCTACCAGCATGTTAATTTTTTGGGATAGGGTGCAGCATTTTCTGGATGAATAGCATGCCCAGCGTGAACTGCCTCCGACTCTGTCCCAGATGCTAATAAATGGATATTATTAGTATTGGATGGAAAACACTCTGAAGTTTCTAAAACTGCTTGTATGATGTCTGTGTGTATAACAGAACTCATATGGCAGGTGAAAACCTGAGAAAAATCCAACCAGGATGTGAGAAATCTGAGGTTTGTAGTTTTTCCACTCAGCCCCCATTGAAGATACAGGGTGATATTCATTATGTTTCACTTCCCGAGGCTTCCACTAGATGTCAACAGTATTTAGAACCTGTTATGAGGATTCTACTCTAAAGAAGGGGCTCATAAGGGCTCTTTGAGTGAGTCTGGCAGAGTGCCACAGCCTCGGTCTGGCGCGCTCACGTGAAAGGGTAGATTGTCCGGTTGGAACATTAATGAAGATTTCTGTTAGGGATGATGCGAATTTTCGCAGCTTTTTGTTAAAAATCGCGCAACATTTCAAAGTCCTGCTACTCATGCCAGGAATATAGTATATGCATATGATAAGTATGTGTGTATATAAAACACTCTGAAGTCTCTAAAACTGGTTAAATCGTGTCTGTGGCTATAACAGAACGTGTTTAGGAGTAAAAATCCCTGGTAAAACTGTTTACCAAAAACACAAAAAAATATTCATCTGCCATTCAATGTATTGTCTAAGGCGACAGAAAATAAATGAGGATCCCCTGTAAACGCCTACAGCTTCCACACAATGTCGCCAGTACTGACATTTCACGTCTGCTTTATCCTTGGTTAGATGACGTATAGGCCCTTCCTGTCTTTGGGCGCACCCCAGGATGTTGTGAAATTGAAAACATGGACGATGATTTCAAGACTTGCTGCTATCGAATACAGATCGCCCCGTGATCAATTGTATAGATTATTAACGTTTATTAATACCTAAAGTTGGTTTAGAAAAGTAGTTTGAAGTGATTTGTAAAAGTTTATAGGCAACTTTTGTAATTTTAAAAAGTGACGTTGCGTCTTGAAAAGCGGAATTTTCCTGGATCAGACTGGCCTTCAGCAAATGACATTTTGGGTATACAATGACGGATTTAATCGGGAAAAAGACCCAATTGTGATGTTTATGGGACATATAGGAGTGCCAACAAAGAAGCTCGTCAAAGGTAATGAATGTTTTATATTTTATTTCTGCGTTTTGGGTAGCGCCGGCTACCGCAAAATCTGTTGTTTAGGTGACGGTCTGGTATTCTGAGGGGTGCATACTATCAGATAATAGCTTCTCATGCTTTCGCCGAAAAGCATTTTACAAATCTGACTTGGTGGCTAGATTCACAACGAGTGTAGCTTTAATTCAGTACCTTGCATGTGTGTTTTAATGAAAGTTTGAGTTTTATCAAAAACTATAGGTGGCGCTCTAAAATTTCCGCTGATTTAATCCCGCCACAGGAACACTCCTTCATAAGAAGTTTTAACTTCTTCGATATAGGGGGCGCTCTTTTAATTTTTGGATAAAAAAAACGTTCCCGTTTTAAACAAGATATTTTGTCACGAAAAGATGCTCGACTATGCATATAATTGACAGCTTTGGAAGGAATACACTCTGACGTTTCCAAAACTGCAAAGATATTGTCTGTGAGTGCCATAGAACTAATGCTACAGGCGAAACCAAGATGAAATTTCATACAGGAAGTGCCCATGATTTTGAATGACCTGTGTTCCAATGTCTCCTTATATGGCTGTGAATGCGCCAGGAATGAGCCTACACTTTCTGTCGTTTCCCCAAGGTGTCTGCAGCATTGTGACGTATTTGTAGGCATATCATTGGAAGATTGACCATAAGAGACTACATTTACCAGGTGTCCGCTTGGTGTCCTCCGTCAAAATTATTGCGTAATCTCCAGCTGCGTGCATTTTTCCATTTGGTTCAGAGGAGAAACCAAACTGCCACGAATGATTTATCATCGAATAGATACAGTGCCTTGCAAAAATATTCGGCCCCCTTGAACTTTGCGACCTTTTGCCACATTTTAGGCTTCAAACATAAAGATATAAAACTGTATTTTTTGTAAAGAATCAACAACAAGTGGGACACAATCATGAAGTGGAACGACATTTTTTGGATATTTCAAACTTTTATAACAAATCAAAAACTGAAAAATTGGGCGTGTTTTTGTGAAAATGTTTCCTGCAGAATGCTAGGCTTAATGCTATGCTAGCTATCATTACTCTTAAACAAATGCTTGTGTAGCAATGGTTGAAAAGCATATTGTCATGCAGGTGAAAGAGGACCCAAAAGCGACTTGGCGAAAACAGAGTCTTTAATCCAGTAAAGTAAATACAAACAAAAAACACAACTTTCACTCGAAATGACGAGGACAAACTGGAGACTCGATCTTGAACAGCAGGTGAACAGCAGGTTGCCTCGGGAAGGCACTTGAACCAGACAGACTCAGACACCTGCTCACCACGCAGCATCTGAGGAAAACACGACACGACAGGGCGATACACAAACACAGCACGGTGAATTCTAGACAAGGAACCGACAGGACAGGAACGGAACACAAAGGAAGAAATAGGGACTCTAATCAGGGGAAAGGATCGGGAACAGGTGTGGGAAGACTAAATGATTGATTAGGGGAATAGGAACAGCTGGGAGCAGGAACGGAACGATAGAGAGAAGAGAGAGCGAGAGAGTGAGAGAGGGAGGGGGAGAGAGAGGGATAGAAAGAGGGAAAGAACCTAATAAGACCAGCAGAGGGAAACGAATAGAATGGGAAGCACAGGGACAAGACAAGATAATAAATGACAAAACATGACAGTACCCCCCCACTCACCGAGCGCCTCCTGGCGCACTCGAGGAGGAATCCTGGCGGCAACGGAGGAAATCATCAATGAGTGAACGGTCCAGCACGTCCCGAGACGGAACCCAACTCCTCTCCTCAGGACCGTAACCCTCCCAATCCACTAAGTATTGGTGACCCCGTCCCGAGAACGCATGTCCATGATCTTATGTACCTTGTAAATAGGTGCGCTCTCGACAAGGACGGGAGGGGGGAGGGAAGACGAACGGGGTGCGAAGAAAGGGCTTGACACAGGAGACATGGAAGACAGGATGGACGCGACGAAGATGTCGCGGAAGAAGCAGTCGCACAGCGACAGGATTGACGACCTGGGAGACACGGAACGGACCAATGAACCGCGGAGTCAACTTACGAGAAGCTGTCGTAAGAGGAAGGTTGCGAGTGGAAAGCCACACTCTCTGGCCGCAACAATACCTTGGACTCTTAATCCTGCGTTTATTGGCGGCTCTCACAGTCTGTGCCCTGTAACGGCAAAGTGCAGACCTCACCCTCCTCCAGGTGCGCTCACAACGTTGGACAAACGCTTGAGCGGAGGGAACGCTGGACTCGGCAAGCTGGGATGAGAACAGAGGAGGCTGGTAACCCAGACTACTCTGAAACGGAGATAACCCGGTAGCAGACGAAGGAAGCGAATTGTGAGCGTATTCTGCCCAGGGGAGCTGTTCTGCCCAAGACGCAGGGTTTCTGAAAGAAAGGCTGCGTAGTATGCGACCAATCGTCTGATTGGCCCTCTCTGCTTGACCGTTAGACTGGGGATGAAACCCGGAAGAGAGACTGACGGACGCACCAATCAAACGACAGAACTCCCTCCAAAACTGTGACGTGAATTGCGGGCCTCTGTCTGAAACGGCGTCTAACGGGAGGCCATGAATTCTGAATACATTCTCGATAATGATTTGTGCCGTCTCCTTAGCGGAAGGAAGTTTAGCGAGGGGAATGAAATGTGCCGCCTTAGAGAACCTATCGACAACCGTAAGAATCACAGTCTTCCCCGCAGACAAAGGCAGACCGGTAATGAAGTCTAGGGCGATGTGAGACCATGGTCGAGAAGGAATGGGGAGCGGTCTGAGACGACCGGCAGGAGGAGAGTTACCCGACTTAGTCTGCGCGCAGTCCGAACAAGCAGCCACGAAACGGCGCGTGTCACGCTCCTGAGTCGGCCACCAAAAGCGCTGGCGAATAGACGCAAGAGTGCCTCGAACACCGGGATGACCAGCTAACTTGGCAGAGTGAGCCCACTGAAGAACAGCCAGACGAGTGGAAACAGGAACGAAAAGGAGGTTACTAGGACAAGCGCGCGGCGACGCAGTGTGCGTGAGTGCTTGCTTAACCTGTCTTTCAATTCCCCAGACTGTTAACCCGACAACACGCCCATAAGGAAGAATCCCCTCGGGATCAGTAGAAGCCACAGAAGAACTAAACAGACGGGATAAGGCATCAGGCTTGGTGTTCTTGCTACCCGGACGGTAAGAAATCACAAACTCGAAACGAGCGAAAAACAACGCCCAACGAGCTTGACGGGCATTAAGTCGTTTGGCAGAACGGATGTACTCAAGGTTCTTATGGTCTGTCCAAACGACAAAAGGAACGGTCGCCCCCTCCAACCACTGTCGCCATTCGCCTAGGGCTAAGCGGATGGCGAGCAGTTCACGGTTACCCACATCATAGTTGCGCTCAGATGGCGACAGGCGATGAGAAAATAAGCGCAAGGATGAACCTTATCGTCAGACTGGAAGCGCTGGGATAGAATGGCTCCCACGCCTACCTCTGAAGCGTCAACCTCGACAATGAATTGTCTAGTGACGTCAGGAGTAACGAGGATAGGAGCGGACGTAAAACGTTCTTTTAGAAGATCAAAAGCTCCCTGGGCGGAATCGGACCACTTAAAACACGTCTTGACAGAAGTAAGAGCTGTGAGAGGGGCAGCAACTTGACCGAAATTACGAATGAAACGCCGATAGAAATTAGCGAAACCTAAAAAGCGCTGCAACTCGACACGTGACCTTGGAACGGGCCAATCACTGACAGCTTGGACCTTAGCGGAATCCATCTGAATGCCTTCAGCGGAAATAACGGAACCGAGAAAAGTAACGGAGGAGACATGAAAAGAGCACTTCTCAGACTTTACGTAGAGACAATTCTCTAAAAGGCGCTGTAGAACACGTCGAACGTGCTGAACATGAATCTCGAGTGACGGAGAAAAAATCAGGATATCGTCAAGATAGACAAAAACAAAGATGTTCAGCATGTCTCTCAGAACATCATTAACTAATGCCTGAAAAACAGCTGGCGCATTGGCGAGACCAAACGGCAGAACCCGGTACTCAAAATGCCCTAACGGAGTGTTAAACGCCGTTTTCCACTCGTCCCCCTCTCTGATGCGCACGAGATGGTAAGCGTTACGAAGGTCCAACTTAGTAAAGCACCTGGCTCCCTGCAGAATCTCGAAGGCTGATGACATAAGGGGAAGCGGATAACGATTCTTAACCGTTATGTCATTCAGCCCTCGATAATCCACGCAGGGGCGCAGAGTACCGTCCTTCTTCTTAACAAAAAAGAACCCCGCCCCGGCCGGAGAGGAAGAAGGCACTATGGTACCGGCGTCAAGAGACACAGACAAATAATCCTCGAGAGCCTTACGTTCGGGAGCCGACAGAGAGTATAGTCTACCCCGAGGAGGAGTGGTCCCCGGAAGGAGATCAATACTACAATCATACGACCGGTGAGGAGGAAGGGAGTTGGCTCGGGACCGACTGAAGACCGTGCGCAGATCATGATATTCCTCCGGCACTCCTGTCAAATCGCCAGGTTCCTCCTGAGAAGTAGGGACAGAAGAAACGGGAGGGATGGCAGACATTAAACACTTCACATGACAAGAAACGTTCCAGGATAGGATAGAATTACTAGACCAATTAATAGAAGGATTATGACATACTAGCCAGGGATGACCCAAAACAACAGGTGTAAACGGTGAACGAAAAATCAAAAAAGAAATAGTCTCACTGTGGTTACCAGATACTGTGAGGGTTAAAGGTAGTGTCTCAAATCTGATACTGGGAAGATGACTACCATCTAAGGCGAACATGGGCGTAGGCTTCTCTAACTCTCTGAAAGGAATGTCATGTTTCCGAACCCATGCTTCGTCCATGAAACAACCCTCAGCCCCAGAGTCTATCAAGGCACTACATGTAGCACCCGAACCGGTCCAGCGTAGATGGACCGACAAAGTAGTACAGGATTTTGATGAAGAGACTTGAGTAGTTGCGCTCACCTGTAGCCCTCCGCTTACAGATGAGCTCTGGCTTTACTGGACATGAATTAACAAAATGTCCAGCAACTCCGCAATAGAGGCACAGGCGGTTGGTGATCCTCCGTTCCCTCTCCTTAGTCGAGATGCGAATCCCTCCCAGCTGCATGGGCTCAGACTCTGAGCCAGAGGAGGGAGATGGTTGCGATGCGGAGCAGGGAAACACTGTTGATGCGAGCTCTCTTCCACGAGCCCGGTGACGAAGATCTACCCGTCGTTCTATGCGGATGGCGAGAGCAATCAAAGAGTCCACATCTGAAGGAACCTCCCGGGAGAGAATCTCATCCTTAACCACTGCGTGGAGTCCCTCCAGAAAACGAGCGAGCAGCGCCGGCTCGTTCCACTCACTAGAGGCAGCAAGAGTGCGAAACTCAATAGAATAATCCGTTATGGACCGTTCACCTTGGCATAAGGAAGCCAGGGCCCTAGAAGCCTCCCTACCAAAAACTGAACGGTCAAAAACCCGAATCATCTCCTCTTTAAAGTTCTGGAACTTGTTAGAGCAATCAGCCCTTGCCTCCCAGATAGCTGTGCCCCATTCTCGAGCCCGGCCAGTAAGGAGTGAAATGACGTAAGCAACCCGAGCTCTCTCTAGAGTATGTGTTGGGTTGGAGAGAGAACACAATCTCACACTGCGTGAGAAAGGAGCGGCACTCAGTGGGCTGCCCGGAGTAGCAAGGTGGGTTATTAACCCTAGGTTCTGGAGGCTCGGCAGGCCAGGAAGTAACAGGTGGCACGAGACGTAGACTCTGGAACTGTCCAGAGAGGTCGGAAACCTGAGCGGCCAGGTTCTCCACGGCATGGCGAGCAGCAGACAATTCCTGCTCGTGTCTGCCGAGCATGGCTCCTTGGATCTCGACGGCAGTGTAACGAGCGTCTGAAGTCGCTGGGTCCATTCCTTGGTCGGTTCCTTCTGTCATGCAGGTGAAAGAGGACCCAAAAGCGACTTGGCGAAAACAGAGTCTTTAATCCAGTAAAGTAAATACAAACAAAAAACACAACTTTCACTCGAAATGACGAGGACAAACTGGAGACTCGATCTTGAACAGCAGGTGAACAGCAGGTTGCCTCGGGAAGGCACTTGAACCAGACAGACTCAGACACCTGCTCACCACGCAGCATCTGAGGAAAACACGACACGACAGGGCGATACACAAACACAGCACGGTGAATTCTAGACAAGGAACCGACAGGACAGGAACGGAACACAAAGGAAGAAATAGGGACTCTAATCAGGGGAAAGGATCGGGAACAGGTGTGGGAAGACTAAATGATTGATTAGGGGAATAGGAACAGCTGGGAGCAGGAACGGAACGATAGAGAGAAGAGAGAGCGAGAGAGTGAGAGAGGGAGGGGGAGAGAGAGGGATAGAAAGAGGGAAAGAACCTAATAAGACCAGCAGAGGGAAACGAATAGAATGGGAAGCACAGGGACAAGACAAGATAATAAATGACAAAACATGACACATATTTTGAAAATCTGAGATGACAGTGTTGTTAACAAAAGGCTAAGCTTGTGAGCCAATATATTTATTTAATTTAATTTGCGATTTTCATGAATAGGTAACATTGTGTTATGGTAATGAGCTTGAGGCTATGATTACGCTCCCGGATATGTGATTGCTTGACGCAAGAAGTTAACAATATCCTAAAGATTGTTTCCACACCTAGGTTGGCATGTATCTACGGGCTGTAACTGAACTTTTTGAACTTTTCGTCCGACCTTCGGCGCGATCTGAACACGATATTTGGATATAACTGATGGACATTATCGAAAAAAATCAAAACATTTATGGTGTAACTGGGATTCCTGGGAGTACATTCTGATGAAGATCATCAAAGGTAAGTGCATATTTAAAATGCTATTTCTGAGTTATGTTGACTACCCAATATGGCGGCTATCTTTTTGGCTGCTTTATTGTCTAAAGGCTGTACTCAGATTATTCCATGGTTTGCTTTCTGCGTAAAAGAATAATGAAACCTGACACAGAGGTTGCATTAAGGAGAAGTTTATCTAAAGTTCCATGTATAATAGTCGTATCTTTATCAATGTTTATTATGAGTATTTCTGTAAATTGATGTGGCTCTCTGCAATATCACCGCATGTTGTATAACTACTGAACGTAACGCGCATATGCAAACTCAAATTATTTTATATAAATATGAACTCTATCAAACAAAACATACATGTATTGTGTAACATAAAGTCCTATGAATGTCATCTGATGAATATCATCAAAGGTTAGTGATTCATTTTATCTCTATGTCTGCTTTTTGTGACTCCTCTCTTTGGCTAGAAAAAATTGCTGTTTTTTTCTGTGGCTTGGTGGTGACCTAACATAATCGTTTGTGGTGCTTTCGCTGTAAATCCTTTTTTAAATCAGACACTGTGGCTGGATTAACGAGAATGTTCATCTTTAAAATGGTGTAAAATACTTGTATGCCAGAGGAATTTTAATTATGAGATTTTTGTTGTTTTGAATATGGCGCCCGGCACTTTCACTGGCTATTGTGGGGGGGTTCCGCTACCCAAATACCCGAACTACTGCTGCTTGTTATACACCTCATCCCTGTCCTTCCCGTACCAGTGTGTGGGGGGGCGGGGTTCTGCTAGCGTTCCGTTGACCATCATTTTTCCTCCTGATTCCTGCTTACAAGAAAAAACTAAAGCCGGAAGCACCAGTGACTCGATCAATAAAAAAGTGGTCAGATGAAGAATATGCTAAGCTACATGATTGTTTTGCTAGCACAGACTGAAACGCCACATCAGTCACTGGCTTCATCAATAAGTGTGTCGATGATTTCATCCCCACAGTGACCTTACATACATACACCAACCAGAAGCCATGGATTACAGGCAACATCCGCACTGAGCTAAAGGATATAGATGCCGCTTTCAAGGTGCAGGACTCTAAACCAGAAGCTTATAAGAAATCCTGCTATGCCCTCCAACGAACCATCAAACAGGCAAATCATCAATACAGGACTAAGATTGAATCATATTTCCCCGGCTCCAACGCTCATCAGATGTGGCAGGGCTTGCCACGAGCTGCCCATTGACACAAGCCTACCAGACGTGCTAAATTACTTCTATGCTTGCTTCGGGGCAAGTAACACTGTGTAATGCATGACAGCATCAGCTGTTCCGGACGGCTGTGTGATCACTCTCTCCATAGTCGATGTGAGTAAAACTGTTAATCAGGTCAACATACAAAAGGCCACAGGGCCAGATGGATTTCATGGACATGTACACCGAGCATGCGCTGACCAACTGGCAAGTGTCTTCACTGACATTTTCAACGTCTCCCTGATTGAGTCTTTCTTTGACGGGCTGCTCCCAGGTGGTAAGGGTAGGTAATAGCAGATCCACCATGCGGATCCTCAACACGGGGGTCCCTCAGAGAGACCTGGCCGTGAGGTGCCAGGACAACAACCTTTCCCTCAATGTGATCAAAACAAAAGAGATTATTGTGGAAAACAGGAAAAGGAGGACCGAGCACGCTCCCATTCTCATCGACCGGGCTGTAATGGAGCAGGTTGAGAGCTTCAAGTTGCTTGGTGTCTACATCACCAACAAACTATCATGGTCCAAACACATTAAGACAGCCGTGAAGAGGGCACGACCATTCCTATTCACGCTCAGGAGATGGGTTCTACAGCTGCCTAATCGAGAGTTCCATCACTGCCTGGTATGTCAACTGCTCGGCCTCTGACTGCAAGGCACTACAGATGGTAGTGCATACAGCCCAGTACATCACTGGGGCAAAGCTTCCTGTCATCCAGGAACTCTATAAAGTCGGTATAGAATGCCCTAAAAATTGTCAGACTCCAGCCACCCTAGTCAGACTGTTCTCTCTGTTCCTGCACAGCAAGCGGTACCGGAGCACCAAGTCTAGGTCTGAAAGGCTTCTTGAAAGTAAAAGAGAGCTGCACACTCTAGGAGCTCAAAAATGTAATACCAACATTTCGACAGCCAAGCTGTCTTCATCAGGTGTGCGTTTCTTTTTCTTCTGAAAGGATTCTTAACATCTTCTACCTCCAAGCCTTTAGACTCCTGAGCAGCTAATCAAAGGGCTATCCAGACTGTTTGCATTGCCCCACTCCCCTCTTTACGCTGCTGCTACTCTCTGTTTATTATCTATGCATAGTCACTTTATCTCTATCTACATGTACATATTACCTCAATTACCTCAACTAACCGGTGCCCCCGCACATTGACTCTGTACCTGTACCCCCTGTATATATCCCTGCTATTTACTGCTGCTCTTATTTGTTATTAGTTTTTTTAAAGTATTTTCTTAAAAATGTATTGTTGGTTAAGGGCTTGTAAGGAAGCATTTCACTGTTGTGTTTGGTGCATGTGACAAATAGCATTTGATTTGATTATTAAGGCAGCCCCTACACCTCTCTGATTCAGACTGGTTGGTTTAAACGTGGAAGACACATTTCAGTTGAATGCATTCAGCTGTACAATTGACTAGTTATCCCCCTTTCCTTTTTCCATACTGTAAAGCCTGGCACAGCATTCCTTCAGTTACTGGGTATGAATTGGCTAGTGAGGTCGAGAGGCCTGGACCGGGAGCGCTTCTCTTTACAAGGCTCAGTTGAAAGTGCAAATGAGCTAGTGCTAGACTAGCATAAGCCTCTGAAGCCAGACTCTATTTGCGCATCCTCCTTTGAGTGGACATAACAGCGATAAGGGTATTTTGAAGTCCTGCTTTATTACATGAACTCTATGGGAGATAGAGCTGAGGGGCAGGCTTTGGTGATCTAAAGTTGCTGACCTGAATGGTTGACTTAAATCCCAATTCAATCAATTGCCGATAACCGGAAAAGCTCACTGCCTATACATTTAGAATGTTTACGAACTGACTCAGTTCATCTTGGGGACATTGTCATTGGATATTAACACGAACCACACCTGTCTCTAAAATACAGAATTAACTTTTTTATTTGCAACTGATTGAATTGGTGTTAAGCACTTGTTTGTTGTACAATAGTACTGAAGCTGCACTAGCTGTAAACCTTACACTTGATCCTCTCAGAGTTGTAGTTGAAAAAAGAAAATCCTGGAACTTCTGAACCTACTACATGATGTCAATAGAAACCACTTGAAAACATTTTTGGTGCGTTTGCAATCCAAACAGAGTAAAGTAACGTTCCGTCCTGTTTGACCCATGTCAATCTACATTGTAGCTATTTCGATGACCATTCCACATTCTGTACAGGATATCACCTCAGGAAGTACCAGTGGAATCTTCTTAATGACTTCCTGTAGCTTCGACCCAGTTTTACTGTACTCAAGCTTGACCCCTGACCCTTGACCCTAACTCATAGTCAACTCAGTCAAACAGTAATCATCAATGACACTAATCTACACCAGGCCCAGCTTGCCATTACAGAATGTTTTGCTGTCACGCCCTGACCTTAGAGAGCCTTTCCTATTCTCTATTTGGTTAGGTCAGGGTGTGGCTTGGGTGGACAAATCTATTCTTCTATTTCTTTGTTGGCCTAGTATGGTTCCCAATCAGAGGCAGCTGTTTATCGTTGATGATTGGGGATCATACTTAGGCAGCCCTTTTTCCGAACTTTATTTGTGGGATCTTGTTTTTGTGTAGCTGCCTGTGAGCAGCCCAGAATGTCACATTTCATTTGTGCTTGTTTGGTTTTGTTTGGTGAGTTTCGATTTATTAAAATATGTGGAAATCTACACACGCGCATTTGTCCATTCATTTCAACGACCGTGACAGTAGGTTGTGACATATGGACAGAAAGTGACATTCAACACTGCCTTGCACACTACTTCCTGCATCTAGCTGATATAGGGTGCAATCATTAGTCCAACAGCAACTTTCTATTCCTTCTCACATCTTAACTCCTCCTCACAGCTGCCCATGTCCCTTATAGTTGATGATGTGGTTGTTACTGAAAAAGAGGCATGAACTCTTTAATCCCCACTTTATTAACTCAGGATTCTTATTTGACTCAGCCATGCCTCCTTGCCCGTCAAACATTTCTTCATCTCCCACCCCTTCTTATGCGACAATCCCAGATGCTTCTCCCTCTTTTTCTCCCTGCAGGGAGTCACTGAGTCCGAGGTGCTAGAGGAGCTCCTGAAACTTGGGTTTAGACCCTTTCTTCTTTAAGGTTGCTGTCCCTATCATCGCCAAGCCTATCTCCAACCATTTTAACCTGTCTCTCCTTTCTGGGGAGGTTCCCATTGCTTGGAAGGCAGCCATGGTTCGTCCTTTCTTTAAAGGGGAGATCAAGCTGATCCAAATGTTATAGGCCTATTTATATTTTGCCCTGTTTATCAAAAGTGTTGGAAAAACTTGTCAATAATCCACTGACTGGCTTTCTTGATGTCTATAGTATTCTCTCTGGTATGCAATCTGGTTTCCGCTTAAATTATCGATGTGTCACCGCAACCTTAAAAGGTCCTCACAATGATGTCACCATTACCCTTGATTCTAAGCAATGTTGTGCAGCTATTTTTATTGACTTGGCTGAAGCTTTTGATAGGGTAGACCATTCCATTCTTGTGGGCTGACTAAGGAATATTTGTGTCTCTGAGCTTGGTTTGCTAACCACCTCTCTCAAAGAGTGCAGTGTATCTGCTGTCTCAGCCACTTCCTGTCACCAAGGGAGTACCCCAAGGCTCAATCCTAGGCTCCACGCTCTTCTCAATTTACATCAACAACATAGCTCAGGCAGTAGGAAGCTCTCTCATCCATTTATATGCAGATGATAGTCTTATACTCAGCTGGCCCCTCCCCGGATTTTGTGTTAAATGCTCTACAACATAGCTTTCTTAGTGTCCAACAAGCTTTATCTACCCTTAACCTTGTTCTGAACACCTCCAAAACAAAGGTCATCTGGTTTGGTTAGAAGAATTCCCCTCTCCCCACAGGTGTGATTACTACCTCTGAGGGTTTAGAGCTTGAGGTAGTCACCTCATACAAGTACTTGGGAGTATGGCTAGATGGTACATTGTCACAGCTAAAGTTATATCTGGACTATCGTAATCGCTCCTCTTTCACCCCAGCTGCCAAACTAACCCAGATTCAGATGACCATCCTACCCATGCTAGATTACGGAGACATTCTTTATAGATCAACAGGTAAGGGTGCACTCGAGCGGCTAGATGTTCTTTACCATTCGGCTATCAGATTTGCCACCAATGCTCCTTATAGGACACATCACTGCACTCTATACTCCTCTGTAAACTGGTCATCTCTGTATACCTGGTTGATGCTTATTTATAAAACAGTCTTAGGCCTCACCCTCCCCTATCTGAGATATCTACTGCAGCCCTCATCCTCCACGTACAACACCCGTTCTGCCAGTCATATTATGTTAAAGGTCCCCAAAGCACACACAACCCTGGGACACTCGTCTTTTCAGTTCGCTGCAGCTAGCGACTGGAACGAGCTGTAACTAAAAACTCAAATTGGACAGTTTCATCTCAATCTTTTCATTCAAAGACTCAATCATGGACACTCTTAATGACAGTTGTAGCTGCTTTGCGTGATGTATTGTTGTCTCTACAATCTCATAATGTTTGTACTGTGTTTTGTGCTGCTACCATGTTGTGCTGCTACCATGCTGTGTTGTCATGTGTTGCTGCCTTGCTATTTTGTCTTAGGTCTTTCTTCATATAGTGTTGTGTTGTCTCTCTTGCCACGACGTGTGTTATGTCCTATATTTATGTTTTTTATTGATATTTTATTTATTTTTAATCCCAGCCCCCGTCCCTACAGGAGTTCTTTTGCTTTTTGGTAGCACGTCATTGTAAATAATAATTTGTTCTTAATTAACTGACTTGCCAATTAAATCAAGATTAAAGACCTATTCACCTCTTCCCTTCGCTTGTGGACTTCAGTGCACAACACATCAGCTGTATGTGACCAGGCAAAAACAACTTTCCAAGCCAAACCTCTACACACAGCATATGTCGTTGTCACCATATTAGCGAAACTAACGTCTTAGTTAGCATAGCTAATAGAACTAATTCGTTAGTAAATCCACTTCAATTATGCAGTACCATTACAGTGTACAGTCAGTAACCAGTTACACCGGGGACCCAGGTGGCAATACATTTGTAAAACCAAAAGTGTAAAACAAATAAAAGTGTAAAACAATTAAGTACAATTTATGTTATTAAGTAGGATGTATAAATGTGCAATGGAGGCAAATAAATGGCAAGTACAAATGACCAGTCTAAATGTGCAATGAAGGCAAATTGAAAGTGCAAGGCATGCAACGGAAATGCAGTGACAGCAGCAATGAGGTCACCGAGGTAGACATGTACAACTGAATGTCCTTAATCAGACTTTGCAATGCAATGTCAGAGTCCAGTAGGACCGTGAAGAGTCCAAAGAGAGTAGTGAAACAAGGTCCCTGAGAGGCAATACTAAGCGGTGGGCGGGTGGATATGGCTAGTGCCGTGTCACAGAGTTCAGCAGGGTTACAGTAGCTGGAAAGAAACTGCTCTTGAACCTGCTAGTGCGGGAACATAGAGACCTGTACTGCCTGCCTGAGGGAGGGAAAACAGTTTGTGTCATGGACGTGAAGGGTCCCTGATGATGCCTTGCGCCCTACACAGACATCGCTTGCACTGGAGGTCTACGATGGCAGGGAGATGGGCACCAGTGATGTGCTGGGCGGTTTTCACCACCCGTTGCAGGGCCTTCCAGTCGGCCACGGAGCATCCGCCAAATCACATTGGGGCGCAGTTAGTCAGAAGGCTCTCGACTGTGCAGCAGTAAAAGTTCACCAGGATCTTGGGAGACAGGCTGGCCATATCCAGCCTCCTCAAAGTTGGTGGATATTGGATGGAACATGATGTCATACACGTTGATCCAGAGCATCCCGTACATGCTCAATGGGTGAGTATGCAGGCCTGGCCTTGGAAGAACTGGGACATTGTTAGCTTCCAGGAATTTAAACTTTAAATTTTTTACTTTTAACCTGTTAGTCCTACCCACACCGTATTCGGTAGCGTAATCATAGCCTCAAGCTCATTACCATAACGCAACGTTAGCGATTTCTAAAAATCGCAAATGAAATTAAATAAATATGCCTATCCTCAAGCTTATCCTTTTCTTAACAATCCTGTCGTCTCAGATTTTCAAAATATGCTTTAGAACCAGAGAAAATCAATAATTTGTGTAAGAGTGGTGATAGCTAGCTTAGCATTTAGCGTTAGCATTTAGCACGCAACATATTCACAAAAACCAGCAAAGGGATCAAATAAAATAATTTACCTTTGAAGAACTTCAGATGTTTCAATGAGGAGACTCTCAGTTACATAGCAGATGTCCAGTTTTTCCTGAAAGATGTTTGTGTGTAGGACACAACGTTCCGTTTTGTTACTATGCATTTGGCTACCGAAACTAACCGAAAATTCAGTCACCTACACGTCAAACTTTTTTCCGAATTAACTCCATAATATCGACTGAAACATGGAAAACGTTGTTTGAATCCATCCTCAAGGTGTTTTGTCATATATCTCTTCATTGAAATGCCATTCCTGGAAGCCTGCATTGTTCTCAGATTCGGATGGAAAAATACTGGTACCTGACTTTTGCGCACCAATTTCCACGCAGACACCGTGCGGGACCCCTGGTAAATGTAGTCTCTTATGGTCAATCTTCCAATGATATGCCTACAAATACGTCACAATGCTGCAGACACCTTGGGGAAACGATAGGAAGTGTCCGTTCATTCCTGTCGCATTCACAGCCATATAAGGCGATCATGGAAAACGTGCCATCAGAAATCCTGTTGATTTCCTGGTCGCTCAAACATCTTGGTTTTGCCTGTAGGTTTTGTTCTAAGGCACTCACAGTGAAAATCGTTGCAGTTCTGGAATCGTCAGAGTGTCTTCTTTCCAAAACTATTAATTCCAAGCATAGTCGAGCATCTTTTCGTGACAAAATATTGCGCTAAAAACGGGCACGTCTTTTTATCCAAAAATGAAATACTGCCCCTAGAGTCTTAACCGGTTAATAACCATTTGATCAAAACTCTGCATTTAACAAATCTACCAAGTTTTACTTATGTCCTTGTTCAACCTTTTTCAGTCAACTTTCTCACCCCGGACGCAGTTAAGCATTAGGGGGCGCTATGAAATTTTTGGGATGAAAAACGTTCCAGTTTTAAACAAGATATTTTGTCACGAAAAGATGCTCGACTATGCATATAATTGACAGCTTTGGATAGAAAACACTCTGACGTTTCCAAAACTGCAAAGATATTGTCTGTGAGTGCCACAGAACTGATGTTACAGGCGAAACCCAGATAAAAATACAACCAGGAAGTGACGCATTTTTTGAAACCGCCTCATGCCAATGATTTCTTATATGGCTGTTAATGAGCTACGAACGAGATTACGTTTTCCACGTATTCCCCAAGGTGTCTACAGCATTGTGATGTCTTTCTACGCATTTCCATTGAAGAATAGCCGTAAGGGACCATATATAGCAAGTTGTCTCTCGCAGAAAATCTTGCATAAAATACTGAGGTAGCCAATTGCCTCAACGGATATATTATCGAATATATATGTTAAAAACACCTTGTGGATGGATCCTAAACAACGTTTGGCGTGTTTCTGTCGATATTGTGAGGCCAATTTTGAAAAAAATGTGCCGTTGTAGTGGTAGCATTTTCCGGTTGATTTCTCTGTATACCTGGTTGATGCTCTGCTGCCAGCAGAGCCTAGCATAGCATTATGCCATGATAAACTTACACAAATGCTTGTCTAGTGTTGTTAACAAAAGGCTAAGCTTGTGTTTGAATATATTTCATTCATTTCATTTGCGATTTTCATGAATAGGAAAAGTTTCTAGGGGTATTTATGTCCGCTGTTATGCTAATTCGTTTGAGGCTATGATTACGATCCCGGATCCGGGATTGCTACTTTCATTAACATGGTTCTACAGGAC
Source organism: Oncorhynchus gorbuscha (assembly GCF_021184085.1). NCBI lineage: Eukaryota > Metazoa > Chordata > Actinopteri > Salmoniformes > Salmonidae > Oncorhynchus > Oncorhynchus gorbuscha. The sequence continues at coordinate 69,406,021 of NC_060173.1, read as the reverse complement.
CTCCACCAGCCGATAAAGCGTTAACATTAACGATATGCCATGTAATTTCTGTAGCTGTACTCATAATATGCAGGAGAACTATCTCCTTATGGTGAAGATAGCTGAGTTGCAAGCCCAGCTTCAGATGCAAGCAATAGGCAAGGGCAATTTAAGTGTATGAAATAATGAAACCGTGTCTGTGCCAGCAGTAAGTACAGATAGAAATAGAAATCCACCTGCACAGTCCCCACAGTCTCAAGGCTTCTGGAAAGAAATGCTGTCTGCATGCTCAACCAGCCATTGCCGCTCATTCACCCGACAAACTGTCAACGGATTCTCCCCTTTAACTTTGTATGGCTGCAGGGGCAGTATTGAGTAGCTTGGATGAAAAGGTGCCCATTGTAAACGGCCAGCTCCTCAGTCTCAGTTGCTAATATATGCATATTATTATTATTAGTATTGGATAGAAAACACTCTGAGGTTTCTAAAACTGTTTGAATTATGTCTGTGAGTATAAGAGAACTCATATTGCAGGCAACAACCTGAGAAATTCCACTTCCTGTTTGTATTTTTTCTGGGGGTGGCAGATTTTCAACCAAGCTCTCATTGAAATTACAGCGTGATAGAACGTTATTCAAGATATATGTAAACAACATTCTAAAGATTGATTCAGTACATCGTTTGACATGTTTCTACTGACTGTTACCGAACTTTTGGACATTTCGTCACGTTATAGTGGACGCGCTTTGTGACTTTGGAATTGTTTACCAAACGCGCTAACCAATGTAGTTAATTGGACATAAATAACGGACATTTTCGAACAAATCAAGCATTTATTGTGGACCTGGTATTCCTAGGACTGCATTCTGATGAAGTTAATCAAAGGTAAGGAAACATATCATGTATTTTCTGGTTTCTGTTGACTCCAACATGGGGGCTAATTTGGCTACTGTTCTGAGCTCCGTTTCAAATTATTGCATGTGTTGCTTTTTCCGTAAACTTTTTTAAAAATCTGACACAGCGGTTGCATTAAGGAGAGGTATATCTATAATTCCATATGTATAGCTTGTATTATCATCTACATTTATGATATTTCTGTATTTCTGTTGAAACGATGTGGCTATGCAAAATCACTTGATGTTTTTGGAACTAGTGAATCTAATATGCCATTGTAAACTCAGATTCTTTGATATAAATATGAACTTTATCAAACAAAACATGCATGTATTGTGTAACATGAATTCCTGTGAGTGTCATCTGATGAAGATAATTCAAGGTTAGTGATTCATTTTCTCTATTTCCGCTTTTTGTGAATGCTATATTTCACTTGAAAATGGCTGTCCTTATTGTGGTTTGGTGGAGACCTAGCTTAATCGTTTGTAGCGCTTTTGCTGAAAAGCATATTTGAAATCGGACACTGTGGTGGGATGAAGAACGATTAACAATAGCTTTGATTGTGGACTTCAGGAAACAGCAGAGGGAACACCCCCCTATCCACATCGATGGAACAGTAGTGGAGAGGGTAGTAAGTTTTAAGTTCCTCGGCATACATATCACAGACAAACTGAATTGGTCCACTCACACAGACAGCATCGTGAAGAAGGCGCAGCAGCGCCTCTTCAACCTCAGGAGGCTGAAGAAATTCAGCTTGTCACCTAAAGCACTCACAAACTTCTACAGATGCACAATCGAGAGCATCCTGGCGGGCTGTATCACCGCCTGGTACGGCAACTGCTCCGCCCACAACCGTAAGGCTCTCCAGAGGGTAGTGAGGTCTGCACAACGCATCACCGGAGGCAAACTACCTGCCCTCCAGGACACCTACACCACCCGATGTTACAGGAAGGCCATAAAGATCATCAAGGACAACAACCACCCGAGCCACTGCCTGTTCACCCTGCTATCACCCAGAAGGCGAGGTCAGTACAGATGCATCAAAGCTGGGACCGAGAGACTGAAAAACAGCTTCTATCTCAAGGCCATCAGACTGTTAAACAGCCACCACTAACATTGAGTGGCTGCTGCCAACACACTGACACTGACTCAACTCCAGCCACTTTAATAATGGGAATTGATGGGAAATGATGTAAAATATATCACTAGCCACTTTAAACAATGCTACCTAATATAACATTATTCATCTCATATGCATACGTATATACTGTACTCTATATCATCTACTGCATCCTTATGTAATACATGTATCACTAGCCACTTTAACTATGCCACTTTGTTTACATACTCATCTCATATGTATATACTGTACTCGATACCATCTACTGTATCTTGCCTATGCTGCTCTGTACCATCACTCATTCATATATCTTTATGTACATATTCTTTATCCCCTTACACTGTGTATAAGACAGTAGTTTTGGAATTGTTAGCTAGATTACTTGTTGGTTATTACTGTATTGTCAGAACTAGAAGCACAAGCATTTCGCTACACTCGCATTAACATCTGCTAACCATGTGTATGTGACAAATACAATTTTATTTGATTTGATTGGAAAATGGTATGAGACACATGTATGTTTGAGGAATGTTAATTATGAGATTTTTGATGTTTTGAAAATGGCACCCTGCACTGTGACTGGTTGTTGTCAAATCTCTCCCGTTAACGGGATTGCAGCCATAAGAAGTTAACATGTTAAAGCTTAATTATGAAGTTAGTTTGACAAGTTTAATCGACATATAATATGTAAGTTCGACGTTTTGGTGCGCATCCACTTGACTTTTGGCTACATTTCAACCGAAATGTGTCGTGTTTGAGAACCGAAAGACACAGACTGCAAAACTAAACGCTGTTTTTGGTAAGTATAATTCCTTCCAGGTCTTCTGATAGAAGAACAACAAAGGTAAGGGAATATTTTTGTGGTAAATTTGGGTTTATGTGGACTCCAAGATAGAGGAGCCATAATGCCACTTTTTGAGTGCCGACTCATAGTATAGCCTAGTGAACGAAACCTGTAACGTTAAAAATAAATGTAACACAGCGATTGCATTCAGAAGAAGTGTATCTAACTATATATATGTAGAACATGCATATTTAGTCAAAGTTTATGATGTGTATTCCTTGTTAGCTGACTTTGAGCTATCGTCATTTCTCAGGACATTTGAGTAGCATTTTTTGAACGATGCATCATTGTAAACAGAGATTTATGGATATATATAGCATATTATTGAAAAAAACATAAATGTACTGTGTAACATGTTATATTACTGTCATCTGATGAAGATTTCAAAAGGTTAGTGCATTATTTTTCTTTTAATCCTGCGTTTGTTGATTGCATATTTTTTTCAATTTGGCTATGCAAATTAGCTGTGTCTTCGGTGGTGGTTTGACATAAATATGTGCTATGTTTTCGCCGTAAAACATTTTAGAAATCTGATCTGGGTAGATAAACAAGGTGTTTATCTTTCATTTGAGCCATTGGACTTGTTAATGTGTGGAGGTTAAATATTTTTAGGAATATTTTTGCGTTCCATGCGCCACCTTCCAGCTGAACGTGGGGAGGGGGGTGTTCCAAAATTGGAACCCTAGTCCCCTTCTGGTTAAACCTCTTAGAGCTCCCCCCCTACTTTGTGCAATTTCTGCCTGAAGACATATCCAAATCTAACAGAATGTAGCTCAGGCACAGAACCAAGGATATGCATATTCTTGGTACCATTTGAAAGACAACACTCTGAAGTTTGTGTACATGTGAATTGAATGTAGGAGAATATAACACAATAGATCTGGTTTAGATAAAACAATGGAAAAAATGTTTTATTTATTTATTTTTGTATCATCTTTAAAATGAACAAGATAAAACAAACATTCAGATAGGATGATGGGGACATTTTCCATGAAAAAATATAAGAGGGCTACAGTACTTGTGCAAAGTTTCAGAACGATAACTTCCAGAATTAGTGTGCTTACATGACATTTATCATGAAGTCACCCAGGTGTCCCATACAAGTAGCCCAAATGTACCCAAGTGGCCAAATTGGTGAAGGTATACATTTTGAAACAAATAACTATATACAAAATACTAAAATGGTATTCTAACACACCCCCTCCCCCCAAAAAAACTATTTTGAGAAAAATACATGGAAAAAAATAGGGGGAAAAATATAATTATTGATTAAAAAACATGAAAAAAATATATATACATTTACAAAATAACATGGGTAACTATTTACACACTTTCAATATTTGGAAGACCCTCAGTCCTCTATCAAATCAAATCTATTCATATAGCCCCAGCCTAAAACCCCAAACAGCAAGCAATGCAGGTGTAGATGCACGGTCGCTAGGAAAAACTCCCTAGAAAGGCAAAAACCTAGGAAGAAACCTATAGAGGAACCAGGCTATGAGAGGTGGCAAGTCCTCTTCTGGCTGTGCCGGGTGGAGATCACAGTGGTTGTAGAGGGTGCAACAGGACAGCACCTCAAGAGTAAAAATGAACAGTTTAGGGTTCTGTAGCCGCAGGCAGAACAGTTGAAACTGGAACAGCGGCAAGGCCAGGTGGACTGGGGACAGCAAGGAGTCATCACGCAGGTAGTCCTGACGCATGGTCCTAGGGCTCAGGTCCTCCGAGAGAGAGAAAGAGAGAAATAGAGAGAGCTTACTTAAATTCACACAGGACACCGGATAAGACTCCCATTCGGAGTCAGTTTCACTGTAAAAGAAAATGTTCAGTTAGAATAGTTTCACATATGAGCCCTTATTCAACAGGTATAATAAACAGATATATATATGGAGTACAGGGAACATAAGGTTGAATATATTATTATGACCTGCTAGTTTTACTGTCTCTTTTATATTATGACATTTCAGCTAGATCTACTGTGTCTATTATATTACAACAGACCAGCTGTATCTACTGTCTCCATTTCACTTTGGCCATTGCTGTGGGCCTGCCCTCTCCTCAACAGCCTCAAATAGGCTATTTCATGTGGGTTGGGGTGGGGCGGCAGACACACGCATCTCACATTTCATGACATTACATGTGTATATAATGCTTCTAAAATAAATAAAAAATCACAAATAATATTTTATATTATTAATTTCAAACAAGGGCATTAGCATGAGAAGAACATACCAGTCCAAAACGATGTCCTCTCCCGTTCAAAAAATATTCCTCCACAATCTCTAAATGAAGCATCCTACAACAATCTCTGTCTCACTTTCCCAATCATTTTATTCTAAAATTGTGTGTACATCTGTATATTTAGACTTAGATTTGGCTTTTCCTGACTTAGTTGCCAAACTGATTTACCTCAGCTCATTGGCTATCTACTCAGCTAGATTTCAAGACGATCAGTGGTCATTGGGTTAAAAGACAGTCAATCAACGAAACAGCTGGCAAATCATTGGTGCACAATGAAGTCATGACTTGTTGTCTTCAAATCGGTTTCTTTCAGTCAATACGAAATGGCCCATCACATTTTATTGTGTTACAAACAAACCAGTTGATTGCAGTGAAACCAAACATGACTGGAAAAGTCACGTTGTGTGTGGGTTATTTACCTGGAATGTGTCATCGAAAATGGAATGAGACGGAATTCACGACACAAGCGGTTCAGAAAATGTTTTGTGTTAGGCTATAAAAACTGATTTTATCAAACAAAAGATCATTAATTGTGTAACAATGAGCCTTGGAATTGCAAACAGATGAAGATCGTCAAAGGTCAACAATTTATTTTAATGCAGTTTGTGATTTTGTTACACCTGTGCTGGTTAAAATTGTTTGTTTTTATGGGGCTCTATGCTCAGATAATCACATCGTATTCTTTCGCAGTAAATCCTTTTTTTAATCTGACAACGCAGTTGGATTAGCAAGATTCTAGGCTTTCGATACATGTGACACACTTGTCATGAATGTTTAATTTGACTATTTATGTAGCGATCACCGTATGTTGTGGAATTTCAGCCCGCTAGTGGGTTCCGTGCACAGAGAGGTTAACTTGTTATGCCTGCAAACCCGATATCGGGATAAGTGTCAACAACAACCGCTGAATAGCATAGAGCTACATTCAATAAATATTACTAGAATATTTATATTCATGAAATCACAAGTGCAAAATCGGAAAACACAGTTTAGCCTTTTGTTAATCAACCTGTCATGTCAGATTTTGAAATTATGCTTCAGCGAAAGCAATCCCAAGCGTTTGTGTAAATTTATCGATCGCACTACATAACATTAAGTACACTTAGCATCAGGAAGCTTGGTCACAAATCCGAAGTGCAATCAAATTAATCTTTTACCTTTGATCTTCGGATCTTTTCACTCATGAGACTCCCAGTTACACAACAAATGTTCTGTTTGTTCCATAAAGATGATTTTTATATCCAAAATGCGACAAACAAACGGATGTATTATGATCAGAAATCCACAGGAAAGAGCGGTCACGACAACGCAGATGAAAATTCCAAATAGTTTCCATAATGTCCACAGAAACATGTCAAACGTTTTTTATAATCAATCCTCGGGTTGTTTTTAAAACATATAATCGATAATGTATCAACCGCAAATGTCTTTCACATCAGGAGAGGGAAAAACAATAGCTGTGCAAATTCTGTTGCGCGAGCAAAACTCATGTGACCACTTGGCGCGATGTTATCGTTCTGGCTCATTTTTCAAAATAAAAGCCTGAAACTATGTTTGAAGACTGTTGACACCTTGAGGAAGCGATAGGAAAAGGAATCTGGTTCATATCCTTTTAAATCCAGCAAAGGGAGGCTATGGAACAGAAGTCACTTCCTGTTTTGTTTTTCCTCAGGGTTTCGCCTGCAATATCAGTTCTGTTATACTCACAGACAATATTTTGACAGTATTGGAAACTTTACAGTTTTCTATCCAATACTAATAATAATCTGCATATATTAGCAACTGAGACTGAGAAGCTGGCTGTTTACAATGGGCACCTTTTCATCCAAGCTACTCAATACTGCCCCTCAGCAATAAAAAGATAACCAGGAGGAGAGGCCTCATTTAACACAGTAAATTCATCATGCTTGAGCCATGTTTCAGTCAGGCCAATCACATCAAGCTTATGATCAGTGATTAGTTAATTGACTAAGTTAGTCAATTGACTAAGTGAGGGATCTAACATTAAGTAGTCCTATTTTGCGTTGAGGTATTATCACAGTCTCTTATTTCAGTGAGATTGCTAAAGCGAATAGCGCCATGTTTAGATTTTCCTGACCTAGATCGAGGCACAGACACGGTCTTAATGTGGAAAACTAAGCTGACTACTACACTGACTGTGCTATCAGCAGACTCCACTAAGCTGGCTGGCTAACAGCCTGTACCCTATCTCATTGTGGAGCTAGAGGAAGAGCCCTGTCTATTTTGATAGATAAGATTAAAGCACCCCTACAGCTAGGATTTGTATTTATTAAGGATCCCGCTCTTCCTGGGGTCCTGCAACATTAAGGCAGTTGTATACAATTTAAAATATTACATGACATTACATTTCAGAACACTTATGCAAAACATTTAGTGTGTTCCCTCAGGCCTTTACTCCACTAACACATATTTCCATGTGTACATGTGTATCGAGTGCATGTCTTATCATGTGTATATCTCTGTCTGCCTGTGTGTGCCTCTTCACTCTCTTCCATAAGGTGTATTTTTATCAATTTTTTAACTCTGATTCTACTGCTTGCGTCAGTTATCTGATGTGGAATAGAGTTCCATGTAGACATGGCTCTATATAGTACTGTGTGCCTTCCATAGTCCGTTCTTGACTTGGGGATTGTGAAAAGATCTTTGGTGGCATGTCTTGTGGGGTATGCATGGGTGTCGGTGCTGTGTACTAGTACTTTAAACAGACACCTTGGTGCATTCACAATGATCGCACTTCATACAAAAACAAGTAATGATGGAGTCAACTTTTAACCATGAGAAATGTACATGCATATTATTAATGTTAGCTCTCTGTGTACATTTAAGGGCCAGTGGTGCTGTTCTGAGCCAATTGTAATTTTCAGAAGTCTGCCTTTGTAGCACCTGACAACACGACTGAACAGTAGTCCAGGTGCGACAAAACTAGAGCCTGTAGGACCTGCCTTGTTGATAGTTTTGTAAAAAGGCAGAGTAGCGCTTTCGTATGGACAGACTTCTCCCTATCTTAGCTACTGTTGTATCGACACGTTTTGACCATGACAGTTTACAATCCAGGGTTACTCCAAGTAGTTTAGTCACTTCAACTTGTTCAATTTCCATGTAATTAATTAGAAGTTTTAGATAATGTTTATGGTTTAGTGAATGATTTGTCCCAATTCTTTTAGTTTAGAAATATTTAGGACAAATGTATTCCTTCCCAACCATAACTCTATGTTGTGTTGCAGTGATTTCAGTCGCTGTAGTAGCTGACATGTAATCCGATGACTGAATACGATACATTGACACACTTTAGCCTTAGTCAGCACCATCTTCAGACTAGCCATTATGTCAGTAGCCCTGCACCCTGGTAAACAGTTTACAATCGCTGGATTATTATTTTTACATCAAATCTTGCAGGTAATGGAGTCGCCAATGACTAATGTTTTCAATTTGTCAGAGCAAATGGTCGGAGGCTTCGGCGGCTCACACCCCATAATGGTTGAAGGAGAGACCTGATGAGTTTTTTTATGTTGTATTTGACCTTTTATTTAACTAGACAAGTCAGTTGAGAACAAAGTCTTATTTACAATGACAGCCTACCGGGGAACAATGGGTTAACTGCCTTGTTCAAGGGCAGAATGACAGATTTCAGGGGTAGAATGACTCAGGGATTCGATCCAGCAAACTGTCGGTAACCACTAGCCTACCTGCCGCCCAAACAAGGCACGTCCTCTGACTTGCTTAAAAAGGTGTACAGCAATAATGAGGACGAACAGAAACGCATGCATTGTATAATCGATCTTGGAAAAAAGACAGGACCTGAGCAGAGCGCGCATAAAAGTCACCTGTTTTTTTCGCGTGACTGAAGGGTTTCGGCACGCCAAAACTCTTGTGAGCGTGCGATTCTCACAATGAGAAGCCCCATTGAAAGCTGAGATTGCGCTGAAGACAGAGAGACTGTTCCCAGACCTGTAAGTGCTTGGGAAGGGTGGGGGCGATGACGTCAAAGTTGGGCCAACTTTTCTGATGACAAGAGAGAGTTTGGGAGAATGACTGCCCTGAGAGTTCTGCTTTACATACAGACATCATTTAAACGGTTTTAGAAGCTTTAGAGTGTTTTTCATTCGATAATATTTTTTTTATTTGCATATATTAGCAACTTTTGACAAAAAAAAAACATGTTTACTATGGGCACGCAATTACTCCAACGGGGGCAGTAGACAGCCCTATCCCCAACAGGTTTTAACAGCCGTATTTTGCACTAAATTACGTTTATTTAGTGCTTTGTCCAGTAACCTGAGAATAGAGCATTGCAGAAGTCTGAACTAGAAGTCACAAAAGCAAGGATTCACTTTTCTGCATAATTTTGGGCAAAATGTGTTTCTCAATGACATCACCAAGAGGTAGAATATATTGTGAAAACAATAGTGGTCCCAAAACGGAACCTTGAGGAACACCGAAACGTACAATTGATTTGTCAGAGGACAAACCATCCACAGAGACGAACTGATATCTTTCCGACAGATAAGCTCTAAACCAGACAAGAACTTGTCCATGTAGACCAATTAGGGTTTCCAATCTCTCCAAAAGAATGGGGTGATCGATGGTGTCAAAAGCATCTCTAAGGTCTAGGAGCATGAGGACAGATGCAGAGCCTTGGTCTGATGTCATTAACCTTTCTGGCGCAGGCGTTCCACTAGCGACGCACCTCAACAACATCCGGTGAAATTGAAGAGCGTGAAATTCAAATGACAGAAATATAAATATTTAACATTCATGAAAATACAAGTATCATACTGTTATTTTCCCCAGTTTCTGTGTTGTAGTTTGTGTATTTGTGTGTTTGTTTCAGGAGATGGCGTTCTGAAATTCCCCAAGCAGCTGATTGGTCGACTCCACAGCTAATTGGAGCTGACCCCGCCCCCTCGTCAAGTTACAGCTGTATCCCATTAGACTCCTTCTCCAGTTATAAAAGCCAGTGTTCTGTTGTTCAGGCAAGAGATCATTGCTGGGAAGTCATTGCTAAGAGATGATTGCTGAGAGATGATTGCTGAGAGATGATTGCTGAGAGATGATTGCTGAGAGATGATTGCTGAGAGATGATTGCTGAGAGATGATTGCTGAGAGATGATTGCTGAGAGATGATTGCTGAGAGAGGAGGCTGAGAGAGGAGGCTGAAAGAGGAGGCTGATGGCTGATGGTTATAGCATATGTTGGTTGTTTCTCAGGCAGTTGGTACGTACTATGTTAGTTGTAGATGGGAGCAGCTTTGGTATGTTCTGTGTCAGTCTGTTGCTCAGTCAGAGCCTATTTGATGTCCTGTGTTTCTCAGTGTGTTTGTGAAATTGTTTAGAATATTCTGTTTCATTTGTTCCCAGGGGGTAAGGGGAAGGCACCTAGGGAGTGCTTAGGCAAGAGGCCCGCTGAAATACATCTACCCGTAGTATATTCACTGTCTAGGCACACTAGGTAAGACTTGGGCGGACCTCCTCCTGCATTTTGGTTAGGGATCCAGGTGGTGCTAAATTAGGTAAGTAGTGATTAGGCAGGTAAGATAGGAGAGGGGGCTTTGATATTTACCCTCTTTGCTTTTGTTCCATCTAGCCCCCTTTCCCCGAATTACCGTGTGAAGGAATAAATTCCTAGTAAACGATAAATTCTCTGCCTTTTGTCATCCTTACTCGCACCTGCAGTCCATACCACTTTCACTTCACGGAGAGTTGAGTTGTAGCAGGGTGTTGCGTTCCCTCTTCATAGAGGCATGCGTAACACATACATCAAAATAAAGCTGAACTTCTTGTTAATCCAGCTACTATGTCAGATTTCAAAAGGCTTTATGGCGAAAGCACACCATGTGATTATCTGAGGACAGCGCCCCACATACAAAAGAATGAAAAACATTTTTAAACCAGGCAGGTGCATCATGAAAGTCAGAAATAGCAATATAATAAATGCCTTACCTTTGAAGATCTTCTTCTGTTGGCACTCAAAGGTCCCAGCTACATCACAAATGGTCCTTTTGTTCGATAAAATCCTTCTTTATATCCCAAAATCAGTTTAGCTAGCGCACTTCATTCAATAATCCACCGTTTCCCTCTTTCACAATGAATCCCAAACGTTACCAATAAACTTCTCCAAACAAGTCAAACAACATAATCAAACCTCAGGTACCCTAAAGGTAATTTATCACCTTCCCGAGTGCAGTCACTAAAGGATTCCGTATACCTTATTTGTCTTCATGTATGCAGTGAGTTTCTGTGCAACAGCTTTTTCTAACATTTTTTAAAGGAACGGGAGATTTGATATAGGCCGATAGTCTAAAGGTCTGGCTTTTCAGGAGGCTTTATTCATGAGTTTGGTACACTTCCAGGTGATAGGGAGCCATTTATTATGTTCAACATGGGAGGGCCAATCATAGGAGTAGCTCAGTATTTTAGTTGAAATAGGGTCTAGTATGCAGCTGAAAGGTTTAAAGGCCATGACTATTTCAAGAGATACACGATTAAAAAGCTAGTGTGTCTCCATGGATTTTAGGTCTTGGCAGTTCTTTGCAGACTCAGGACAACTGAGTTGTCGAAATGCGCAGATTCAAAGAGGGTCCATAATTAGCTTTCTACTGATCATGATCTTTTTGTTAAAGAAGCTCATGTATTCATCAGTGCTAATGTGAATGGCATCTTCTCTTGGAATGTTGCATTTTAGTTATCTTTGTGACTGTATCAAACAAACAATTTGGTATTGTTTTTATTCTCCTCAATCAGCTTGGAAAAGTAGGCTGACCGAGCAGCAATGAGGGCTCTTAGAGATTGCACGGTACAATCTTTACAAGCAAGTCAGATGACTTCCGGTTTGGTGGTGCGACATTTGCGTTCCATTTTTCTGGAAGTTTACTTCAGGGCTCAGGAATTTTCTGTACACCAGGGAGCTAACTTCTTGTGAGAAATGTTTTTAGAGGTGCCACCACATCTAAGGCATTACGCAAGGTTAAATGTAGATCCTTAGGTGGTTAAAATCTTGACTAGAACCAAAAAAATGTAATCATATTGCTCCACTGCTCGCCTCTCTACACTGGCTTCCTGTTAAGGCTAGTGCTTGTTGATTTCAAGGTTTTACTGCTAACCTACAAAGCATTACATGGAATTGCTCCTACCTATCTCTCCTACCTATCTCTCAGACCTACACGTATGTTATGGTCACAAGACATGGGCCTCCTTATTGTCCTTAGAATTTCTAAGCAAACTGCCGGAGGCAGGGCTTTCTCCTACATATATATCTCAATTTTTATGGAATGGTCTACCTATCCATGTGAGAGGCACAGACTCTGTCTCAACCTTTAAGTCTTTATTGAATACTCATCTCTTCAGTAGGTCCTTTGATTGAGTGTGATCTGACCCAGGGGTTAATGGCAAGGCACTGGGCCGACTCCCCTCACTCCACTGGGATTCTCCTCTGAACCTATTATGGGGGCTGAGTCACTGGCTTACTAGTGCTCTTACATGCCGTCCCTAGGAGGGGTCTGTCACGTCGTCCGAGGCTTTTTACGTTATACTCAACGTGAGTGGGTTGAGTCACTGATGAGATCTTTGTGGACTATACTCAGTCTTGTCTCAGGGTAGTACGTTGATAGTCTGCTGTTATCTCTCTAGTGGTGTGGGGGCTGTGCTATGGCAAGGTGGGTGGGGTTATATCCTGCCTGGTTGGCGTTGGACGGGGCCGCACTGTCCCCCTCAGTTGAAACCAGGATTCATCCTTGAAGAGCACAGTGTGTCAGTGGCCATCAAAGGTGGGCATTTGCCCACTGCAGTTGGTTACAACGCAGAACTGCAGTCAGGTCAAGACCCTGGGTAGGATGATGAGCACACAGATGAACATCCCTGAGATGGTTTCTGACAGTTTGTGTAGAAATTATTTGGTTGTGCAAACCCACGGTTTCATCATCTATCCGGGTGGCTAGTCTTAGTCTTAGGTGAAGAAGCCAGAAATGGAGTTCATGGGCTGGTATGCTTACAAGTGGTCTCAGGTTGAACGTACTGCCAAATTCTCTAAAAACTACGTTGGAGGTGGCTTATGGTAGATAAATTAACATTAAATTATCTGGCAACAGCTCTGGTGGACATTCATGCCAATTGCATGTTTTGTCGAATTGTGTTTTTTGACAAAACTGCACATTTTAGATGATGCCTTTTATTGTCTCCAGCACAAGATGCACCTGGGTAATGATCATGCTGTTTAATCGGCTACTTGGTATGCCACACCTATCAGGTGGTAGGATTAGCTTGGCAAAGGAGAAATGCTCACTAACACAGATGTAACAAATTTAAGAGAAATAAGCTTGTTGTGCGTATGGAACATTTCTGGGATCTTTTATTTCAGCTCATGAAACACGGGATCAACATTTTACATGTTGCATTTATATTTTTGTTTAGTCTACATCTAAGTATGGCCTCCTAAAACTAGAAGCGTCTTTTGGGAATTTAACATCTAAACAAAACTCTGCAAGGCCATGGGTCTTACTTATTCTAACGCAATGTGCCAATGGAACACAGGAGTGATGGTTGCTGATAATGGGCCTCTGTACACCTGTGTAGATATTCTATTAAAAATCTTCAGTTTCCAGCTACAATAGTAATTTACAACATTAACAATTCCTACACTTTTGTACTTCTGATCAATTTGATGTTATTATTGGACAAAAATGTGATTTTCTTTCAAAAACAAGGACATTTACAAGTGACCCCAAACTTTTGAACAGTAGTGTACATACCCTAACCAGAATACATGGATTACAGGCAACATCCTCACTGAGCTAAATGGCAGAACTGCCGCTCTTAACCTCTCTGGGATCATTTGGGACGCTAGCGTACCACCTCGCCAACAGCCAGTGAAATTACAGGGCGCCAAATTCAAAGCAGAAATCTCCTAATTATAATTCCTCAACCATAAAGGTATTGTACACCATTTTAAATATACACTTCTCATTAATCCAACCACGGTGTCCGATTTCAAAAAGGCTTTTCGACAAAAGCAGAACATATCATTATGTTAGGTCAGCAACTAATCACTGAAAGCATTCAGCCATTTTCCAACCAAAGAGAGGTGTCACAAAAAGCAGAAATATAGATAAAATTAATCACTAACCTTTCACGATCTTCATCAGATGACACTCCCAGAACTCAATCTTACACAATACATGTATGTTTTGTTCGATCAAGTTCATATTTATATTCAAAAACCTCAGTTTACATTGGCACCATGTTCAAAAATGTCTCCAAAACAGCCAGAGAATTTGCAGAGAGCCACATCAAATACCATATATACTCATCATAAACTTTGATGAAAGATACATGTTTTACATCGAATTTAAGATAAACTTGTTCTTAATGCAACCGCTGTGTCAGATTTCAAAAAAGCTTTACAGCAAAATCACAATATTCAATAATCTGAGAACAGCATTCAGCCACAAAAGAAAGCCATGCAGTTACTCCGCCAAATTGTGGAGTCAACAAAAGTCATAAATAGCATTATACATTTTTACTTACCTTTGCTGGTCTTCATCGGAATGCACTCCCAGGGCACAAGAAATGTTTGTTGTGTTCGATTACGTCCATATTTATGTCCAAATACCTCCGTTTTGTTCGCGCGTTTAGTTCACTATTCCAAAGACGCAATGCGCGAGCGCAAAATCCAGACGAAAAGTCAAAAGAGTTCCATTAAAATTTGTAGAAACATGTCAAATGATGTTTACAATATATCCTTAGGGTCTTTTTATGATACATTTTTCAATATTATTCCAACCGAACAATAGCGTATTCATTACAGAGGAAAAGAGAAGGAACGGCGCATCCGCGTGACCGCGCAGTAAACAACTGATTGGCCACAGCCTAGTCCAATTGTTGAAACAGTTCTTTTTCGACACCCTTCCACAATAGAAGCCTCAAAGAACATTCTAAAGACTGTTGACATCTGCTGGAAGTCTTGGGAAGTGCAATCTGGCCCCATAGACACAGCATATTGGATAGGCAATCACTTAAATGAAACTACAAACCTCAGATTTCCCACTTCCTGGTTGGATTTGTCTCAGGTTTTTGCCTGCCATATGAGTTTTGTTATACTCAGATATCATTCAAACAGTTTTAGAAACTTCAGAGTCTTTTCTATCCAATACTACTAATAATATGCATATATTAGCATCTGGGACAGAGTTGCAGGCAGTTTACTCTATGCACCTTATTCATCCAAGCTACTCAATACTGCCCCCATGTCACCAAGAAGTTAAATGACGGGGACTCTAACCCAGAAACTTATAAGAAATCCTGCTATGCCCTCCGACGAACCATCTAACAGGCAAAGCAGGACAGGACTAGATACAAGACAAAAATCTAATCATACTACAACGGCTCCGACGCTCGTCGGATGTGGCAGGGCAAGCAAACTATTACAGACTACGAAGGGAAGCACAAACGAGAGCTGCCCAGTGACACGAGCCTACCAGACAAGCTAAATTACTTCTATGCTCGCTTCGAGGCAAGTAACACTGAAACATGCATGAGAGCATCAGCTGTTCTCCTCTCAGCTGTTCAGCCAAAGTGAGTAAGACGTTTAAACAGGTCAACATTCACAAGGACGCAGGGCTATGCGGATTACCAGGACGTGTACTCCGAGCATGCGCTGACCAACTGGCAAGTGTCAGTTTCAACCTCTCCGTGTTTGAGTCTGTAATTTCAAGCAGACCACCATAGTCCCTGTGCCCAAGAACACTAAGGTAACCTGCCTAAATGACTACCGACCGTAACACCCACATCTGTAGCCGTGAAGTGCTTTGAAAGGCTGGTCATGGCTCACATCAACAACATTATCCCAGAAACACTAAACCCACTCCAATTTGCATACAGCCCCAACAGATCCACAGGTGATGCGATCTTTATTGCTCTACACACTGCATTTTTCCATGTGGACAAAAGGAACACCTATGTGAGAATGCTATTTGTTGACTACAGCTGAGCTTTCAACACCATAGTGCCCTCAAAGCTCATCACTAAGTTAAGGACCCTGGGACTAAACACCTCCATCTGCAACTGGATCCTGGACTTCCTGAAGGGCCGCCTCAGGGGTGCGTGCTCAGTCCCCTCCTGTACTCCCTGTTCACTCATGACTGCACGGCCAGAAACGACTCCAACACCATCATTCAATTTGCTGATGACACAACAGTGGTAGGCCTGATCATCTTCAATGACGAGACAGCCTATAGCGAGGATGTCAGAGACCTGGCCATGTGGTGCCAAGACAACAACCTCTTCCTGAACATGATCAAGACAAAGGAGATGATTGTGGACTACAGGAAAAAGAGGACCGAGCACGCCCCCATTCTCATTGATGAGGCTGTACTGGAACAGGTTGGGAGCTTCAAGTTCCTTGATGTCCACATCACCAACAAACTGGCATTGGTCATCAGATCCTCAAAAGGTTCTGCAGCTGCACCATAAAGAGCATCCTGATGGGTTGCATCTCTGCTTGGTTTGGCAACTGCTCTGCCTCCAAGAAACTACAGAGGGTACTGTGTACGGCCCAGTTCATCACTGGGGCCAAGCTTCCTGCCATCCAGGACCTCTATACCAGGCGGTGTCAGAGGAAGGCCCTGAATTGTCAAAGACTCCAGCCACCCTAGTCAGACTGTTCTCTCTGCTACCGCACAGCAAGCGGTATCGGAGAGCCAAGTATAGGTCCCAAGAAACTTCCAAACAGCTACTACCCCCAAGACATAAGACTCTTGACCATCTAATCAAATGGCTACCCAGACTATTTGCATTGCCCAACCCCCCTCTTGTTCGCTGCTGCTACTCTCTGATATTATATATGCATTCTCACTTTAATAACTCTACCTACATGTACATATTACCTCGACTAACCAGTGCCCCCACACATTGACTCTGTGTCGGTACCCCCTGCACATAGCCTCGCTATTGTTATTTTACTGCTGCTTTGGCATTTAGGTATTTTTCTTAAAACTGAATGGTTAAGGGCTTGTAAGTAAGCATTTCACTGTAAGCTCTACTCCTGTTGTATTCGGCTCATGTGACAAATAAAATGTTATTTGATTTGATGAATTCATTCAACACCAGAGTCCGAACCTGCCCCAGAGGCACCAGGGAACCAAGATGCAAGGAACTTTGTAGGTTATTCCATTAATGTGGGGCACTTAAACTTAAGGAGGCTTTACCTAAATTGGTCAAGACCAGAGTGACCTCAACAGTTAACCAATCCTGGGAGCAGTGTGGGTACCTCATTCCTTTGTACGTTAGCAACAAAGTTAGGCATGTTGGAGGCTTGTGTAGTAGGGCTTTCTAAACAAAAAGGGAGCAATTAATTGATCTACGGGACTTTAATGATCTACAGGGCTTTAAGTATTCATTATTATCTATAGCCTATTGAAGGCTATTAGCTATGTTTGTATGATTTGTTGATCAGATGTAACAAAGTCTAAATTGACTGATCTGGCTAGGTTCACCAAGTGTCTAGTAGAGGGCGCGGCTACTCCAGGAATCCAGTCAACTCATAAAGCCGTTGCAGAGGGTGAGAGCTGGTGCAGAAGGAGTAGATCCAGTATATACTGGAAAGTGAACATCTAAGAATACAGTACTCTGCTCTCTTGAATATATTCACAAATTGATCTAAGGTTCCTAAAACAGGGGTGACAGTTGCAGTTTTTAGAGTTCCTGCTTTTAAGGGGGCACTGACAAAAAAAGCAATGGATAATGTATCTTTTTACACCAATGGAGTTGCTGGCCATACTCTTGGCTGCAGAGTGTGGAAGAGGTGACACCAGACAAAGTAGTTATCTGCTTTGACTCCTGTACAGCACTGATGAGCTTAAATTAATTTGTGTCTCAGAGCAGACAAATGTATTGATTCAGATTTTGCCCCTGCTTGTATAGGGTGAGACAGATGGTGGTATTTGTGATGTTCCTCTGGGTACCAGCTCATGTGGGAGTAGAGGGGAATGAGGAGGTGGATGTTCTCGCCAAGCAGGCACTCAAACATCCTAATGTTGAAATAGGAACTGGAAGCTGGATGCTATATTACTATTGAAATTAAAATCTACATAAAAAACATACATGGCAAATATTGAGACTCTTATTTTGAAATTGGAAATGCAGGATTTATTTTGGCATGACAAAGCAAGGGACTCATATTTTGAAGTGTGTTGCATCCAGCATCCTGGATGTAACTCTGAGGTTGATGCTGTAAGAAACTCTGAGCTGGATGCTGGATATAACTCAGCGCCTGATGCTTGATGTAACTCTGGGCCGGATGCTGGATGTAACTCTGAGCTGGATGCTATATTGGCAGGCTTGGGTAGGTTACTTTCTAAATGTAATCCATTACAGTTATCTGTCCAAAAGTGTAATCAGTAACATAATCTGATTACTTTCTGCTACTTTTAGATTACTTTTCCCTTAAAGGGAAACTTCACCTCGATGCTATTTGGGGTGTTTATCCAGTCTCCCGACATAATTCTGAGTGATGAGAGGGTGTTTACATATATATGCACTACAGCTGTAATTTTTTTTCACGCCGGGAGAGTTCAATCAATGACGTAGTTGGTTGATTGAGCTTGCTGTCTGATCTAAAAATGAGTGGGATCATGTTTTGTAGCAATTGTTGGGGCCTTTGTGTTTCGCCGATTGCACGATCATGCTAGCAGTGAGTAGATATAGTTGTCCTTGTTCAACAGTGGCATTGCAGGATATCTAGGTTGCCTCATTTTCCCTAACTTAGTAAAGAATACAGCCTGACAGGAGCCATACTTCCTTGTTCCCACCCTTGAAGGCAGGCTTTTCAAAACGGGGTAAATGCTAGTTTACAGGTTCACTAGAGAATGTTACCATGCACTATCTATCTGAGTTTGCTTAAGTTAATAACTAGCTACAATGGCTGCTTCTGCAAGATAAGCTGGATGACTAAACATTATTTGATGTTCTTTTACAGCCCTATTTATTTGAGCCGGAAGAGGATTTGAGACAGCGAGAAAAATAATTGCAAGACCAGCATGCAGGAGTGGCAGCCTAGGCCAAGACTCCGGAGGGTGAATGACAAACGAGTAGGAACACACACATGTCCAAAGATATAATTTGTTAGGAAAACAACAATGAAGGCAATGCGAGTGCCAGCCAGAAAATGTGGCAGAGGGTAGAAGTCTGCATACTTGATCACTGGAGGTGCTTGGGCTCTCATTGAAGAGAGAAGTTTGTCCCGCTCAGTAAAGCCACAAACATAAATTGTCCACAACAGTGAAATGGGCTATTTACACCTCAATACAAACTGTTGTAAGAAAATTAAACTTATTAGAAAATAATTTGTAATTGAAAGTTGAAACATAGCCAAAAAATAATTAGCAGGCAGCGTGTCTTGGTTTGAGGGCAGCACAGGTTTACAATCACATTTTGGAAAATTAGGGGCATTCTGATATCACATGCATTAAAAAAACTGATGCTGGGGGAGTTGTATGCTTATTACAGCATGCACACGTATGTGTCCATGTGTGCCATCGCACCCATGTTGATTTTGTCCATCCACACCAGACACGATTGGATAGCATGAAATTGGGGAGAAAAAGGAGTAAAAAAAAAGAAAAAAAAAAGAAAATAATAATATGTAAAAATAACAGTCTGTCAGATTTCTAGTAATTTCAATGAATTGAATACCCCTTTGATCTTTAAGAATAGGACTTTGAAATATGGAAATATGGATTAGCCAAATTGTTTTACCTGAGCATAACCCAAAAATGAAGGACTAATTAGCCAACGGATGACTGATTGGGCTAGTTGCGTAATGTTGAAAAATAAATGCTGCTCTTGGAATGGCATGCTTTGAGTACTAACAAAAAGAGCTATTTGCATGTGAAAAATGTTTTCCATGTGCTGCATTTGCCATAGGCCTATTGTTTGTTGACACTTTGATATCTCGATAAGTTGCAGCTGTTGAAGTCTATCAAAAGTGTACGAGTTTGAGTATGTGTCCTTTAGGCCTACAGATGTTTTGGGGGAATCACCACAAATTAGATTGAGCAATAAAATCCCAACCTGTGATCTTCTTAAATTAAACTTGTTTTTGACAGTATGGAGCACAATACCACGGAGGAGTTTAGAAGGGAGGAACTCAAAAACTGCCTTCAGGAAGGGAGGAACTCAAACATTTATTCCATAGGCTGGGATCTGCACAATACAGCTGTTGCAAGAGCACATTGTTCACTGGTTGTCCACTGTCCATGATACAAGTTATTTGCATACTACAAAATTGGCAAAGGTTGGCTTTTAATCAATGTCCCCACACAATGTTTTGTTCTGGGTGGAGGAGAGGAAAAGAGGAGGGGAGAGAGGAGGAATAGGGAAGAAAGGGGGAGAAGGTGGAGGAAGAGAGGTATAGAGTGGACAGTATAGTAGAGGGAGGAGAGATGAAATAAGGATTGTAGGAGGGATGGTGAGAGGAACTGGGGGAAGGAGGGACCATGGGGGTGGGGGCGTTGCCAATGGATTTTGTACCAGTGTTTTGGAGGGATTTGGTGGGCTGGGCCCTCAGGAAGAGAAGAACTCAAACTTTTATTCGATAGGCTGGGATCCGCACTATGCAGCTGTTGCAAGAGCACATTTTTTTTCACTGGCTGTCCACTGTTCAAAACATTTCTTAAATGGAAGCCAGTGGAACAAAACAGGAAGGGACCTACCTTTCTCTGATAGAAAGGTAGGTCCCAACGTTTGGTTCTTAAATGGTAAACGGTTTCCGTAATGAATACACCCCTGATCGCAAAAAAACTGATTGAAAGGCAGTTTAAACTTCTTAAATTCAATCATTATTGGGTAAAATACACATAGATTTGTGAACAGCCATCCACAACAACCACAATCCGTAAGGTGCAAATGGCTAAATGAGAGAGCAGCAGTGTATTTGTATATATTATGGATCCCCATTCTCTTCCTGGGTCGTGTCCTTTTTTGTAGCACCTGACAACGTAACTGAACATTAGTCAAAGTGAGACAAAACGAGGGCCTGTAGGACCTGCCTTGTTGATAGTGTTGTTAGGAAGGCAGAGCATCACTTTATTATAGACAGAGTTCTCCCCATTTTAGCTACTACTGCATCAATATGTTTTGACCATGACAGTTTACAATCTAGTGTTACTCCAAGTAGTTTAGTCATCTCAACTTGCTCAATTTCCATATAGTTTATTACAGGTTATAGGGTTTAGTGAGTGTTTTGTTCCCAAATTCAATTATTTTAGTTTTAGAAATACTTAGGGATAACTTATTCCTTGACACCCACTCTGAAACTAACTGCAGCTCTTTGTTGTGTGTTGCAGTCATTTCCGTTCCTCTAGTAGCTGAAGTGTATAGTGTTGAGTCATCCGCATACATAGAAACTCTGCCTTTACTCAAAGTCAGTCGCATGTCTTTAGTAAAAATGAAAAAAGCAAGGGGCCTAAACAGCTACCCTGGGGAATTCCTGATTCTAACTGGATTATAATTGATAGGCTTCCATGAAAGAACACCCTCTGTGTTCTGTTAGACAAGTAACTCTTTATCCACATTATAGCAGGGTGTGTAAAGCCATAACACATACTTTTTTACAGCCTCAGACTATGGTCAATAATGTCAAAAGCTGCACTGAAGTCTAACAAGACAGCCCCCACAATCATTTTATCATCAGTTTCTCTCAGCCAACCATCAGTAATTTGTGTAAGTGCTGTGCTTGTTTAGTGTCCTTCCCCATAAGCATGCTGAAATTCTGTTGTTTTACATTTACATTTAAATCATTTAGCAGACGCTCTTATCCAGAGCGACTTACAAATTGGTGCATTCACCTTATGACATCCAGTGGAACAGTCACTTTACAATAGTGCATCTAAATCTTAAAGGGGGGGGGGGGTGAGAAGGATTACTTTATCCTATCCTAGGTATTCCTTAAAGAGGTGGGGTTTCAGGTGTCTCCGGAAGGTGGTGATTGACTCCGCTGTCCTGGTGTCGTGAGGGAGTTTATTCCACCATTGGGGGGGCCAGAGCAGCGAACAGTTTTGACAGGGCTGAGCGGGAACTGTACTTCCTCATTGGTAGGGAGGCGAGCAGGCCAGAGGTGGATGAACGCAGTGCCCTTGTTTGGGTGTAGGGCCTGATCAGAGCCTGGAGGTACTGAGGTGCCGTTCCCCTCACAGCTCCGTAGGCAAGCACCATGGTCTTGTAGCGGATGCGAGCTTCAACTGGAAGTCAGTGGAGAGAGCGGAGGAGCGGGGTGACGTGAGATAACTTGGGAAGGTTGAACACCAGACGGGCTGCGGCGTTCTGGATGAGTTGTAGGGGTTTAATGGCACAGGCAGGGAGCCCAGCCAACAGCGAGTTGCAGTAATCCAGACGGGAGATGACAAGTGCCTGGATTAGGACCTGCGCCGCTTCCTGTGTGAGGCAGGGTCGTACTCTGCGGATGTTGTAGAGCATGAACCTACAGGAACGGGCCACCGCCTTGATGTTAGTTGAGAACGACAGGGTGTTGTCCAGGATCACGCCAAGGTTCTTAGCGCTCTGTTGTCAATTTGTTTACTGTGAAATAGCATTGTATCTGGTCAAACACCATTTTTTCCATAAGTTTACTAAGGGTTATTGGTCGGCTATTTGAGCCATTAAAGGTGGCTTTACTATTCTTGGGTAACGGAATTACTATAGCTTCCCTCCAGACCTGAGGGCACACGCTCTCTAGAAGGCTTAAATTGAAGATGTGGCAAATAGGAGTGGCAATATCATCTGCTATTATCCTCAGTAATTTTCCATCCAGATTGTCAGACCCCGGTGGCTTGTCATTGTTGATAGAGAACAATAATTATTTCACGTCTTCCACACTGACTTTACAGAATGAAAAAGTACATTTGTCTTTCATAATTTGTTCCAATTTACTTGGATGTGTAGTGTCAGCGTTTGTTGCTGGTATGTCATCCCTAAGTTTGCTTATCTTGCCAATGCAAAAGTTATTAAAGTAGTTTGCGATATCAGTGGGCTTTGTGATGAATGAGCCATCTGATTCAATGAATGAAGGAGCCGAGTTGTTTTTTTCCCCCAAAAATTCATTTAAGGTGCCCCAAAACTTTTTACTATCATTCTTTATATAATGTATCTTTGTTTCATAGCGTAGTTTATTGCCATACCTTTGTCCTCATCCCTCTCAGAGCATACGATTTTTCAATTCCTCATCAATCCAAGGGGATTTAACCATTTTACAGTCATGTTCTTAAAGACTGCTGTACTTTCACAAATAAGGGCAACACATATTATACAAGTTACTTGCATACCACAAACCTGGGAATGGTTGGCTTTTAATAACTGTCCCCACACAATTTTGTTTTGGTCTGGGTGGAGGAGGGAGGAGAGGAAAAGAGGTGGGGGAGAGAGGAGGAGTAGGGGAAGAAAGGAGGAGAAAGAGAGGCATAGAGGGGATAGTATAGTAGAGGGAGAAGTGATGAAAGAAGGATTGTAGGAGAGATGGAGAGAGGAAGAGGGGGATGGTGGGACCATGAGGATGGGGGCGCTGCCAATGGATTTTTCACCAGTGTTGTGGGGGATTTGATTGGCCAGGCCTTCAGGAAACTCCCTGGTGTGACAGGAGCAATGGGGCCTAAGCCAATATTAATTAAAGACAGTGGTTGGGCTGGAGTCCACAGCAAAATGGCTAAAAAAGAACTGAGGTACTTGTCCTACAGTGCCTTCAGAAAGTATTTACACCCCTTGACTTTTCCACATTTCGCTGTGCTTCAACCTGAATTGAAAATGTATTAAATTGAGATTGTTTTGTCTTTGGTATACATTTTTTACAAATTCATAAAAAATGTAAAGCTGAAATGTCTTGAGGCAATAATTATTCAACCCCGTTGTTATGTCAAGCCTAAATAAGTTCAGGATTAAAAATATGTATTTTGCTTAGTAAGTTGCATGGACTCACTCTGTGTGGAATAATAGTGTTTTTAAAAGTTATTAATGACTACTTCATCGCCACACATACCATTATCTCTAAGGTCCCAAAGTCAAGCAGTGAATTTCAAAACACAGATTCAACCACAAAGAAGAAGGAGGTTTTCCAATGCCTTGCAAAAAAGGGCACCTATTGGTAGATGGGTAAAAATGAAGAAGAAAAAGCAGACAATGAATATCCCTTTGAGCATGGTGAAGTTATGAATTACACTTTGGATGGTGTATGAATACACTCAGTAGACGGAGAGGAAGGGAACCACAGAGTTTTCACCATGAGGCCAATGGTGATTTTAAAACAGTTTAATGACTGTTTTAGAAGAACAACAACATTGTAGTTACTCCACAACACTAACCCAATTGACAGAGTGAAAATAAAAATGCCTGTACGGAATTAAAAAAAATCCAAAACATGCATCCTGTTTGCAACAAGACACTAAAGTAATACTGCAAAGAACGGTGGTGGCTGCATCATGTTATGGGTATGCTTGTAATATTTACATTTTCCTGGATAAAAAAGCAACGGAATGGAGCTAAGCACAGGCAAACCTGAGGAGGGTGTAGAGTTTCTTCTGGACAGGACAGGGCCTAACTATACTTGCCCAATAAGTACATGTTCTAGAGATATCCCATAATTAAAACCTCTTTGGGCTAGGGGGCAGTATTTTCTTGTCCGGATGAAAAGCGTGCCAAAAGTACACTGCCTGTTACTCGGGCCCAGAAGTTAGGGTATGCATATGCATGGTAGTATTGGATAGAAAACACTCTAAAGTTTCTAAAACTGTTAAAATAATGTATGTGAGTACAACATAACTGATTTGGCAGGCGAAACCCAGAGGACAAACCATCAAGGGAAAAAATGTTGAGGTCAATTGTGTTTTCCAATGGTCTTCTATGGGAAACCTGATTTATTAGGGCCAAGATTGCAGTTACTATGGTCTCCACTAGATTGTCAACAGTCTATAGAAATTGTTCAATGTTTTTCTTTTGAGAAATGAAGAAGTAGTCCTATTCTTTCCATGTGTCACTCACATGGACTCGAGCCTTTTGGTGTTCGTGAACAGGAGCGCGCTCCTCGTTTTTCTACGGTATTGAAAACAGATTATTCCGTCTTAAATTTGATCAATTAATCAACCTGAGGTTGGATTAGAAACGTTGTTTGAAATGTTTGGACCAAGTTTACAGGTAATTTATTAGATACTGTCATGACGTTGGCCTGGGGTAGGTTTATGACAGTCATAAATACCTCTTTCCCCCTTTTTCCACTCTCTACCCTGCTGATGTTACATTTGCAAAACCCTTGGTTAACATAGAGATTCTGGGAACAATCAGAAGGTGGGGGGAAAATGAACTATATTCTGGTAATTTGACCAATTTAACATATGTGGTGGTACTTAATGAATATGATGTCAGTTCGGTTGTCATCTGCGACATTCTCATCAATGAAAAGATGACACTCTACAGTGGAAAGTCTACACATCAGGGTTATCGGATTCACATGGAATTGTTGTTCAATTTAAATGTTTGAATATGAAATTGTTTGTGATGGGATGAAATGTGATTTTAGCTTCTAAAATGTGAGATTTGGGTTTTCATAAGTTTAGTGCTCTGCTCAATCAGTGGCCTGCCCCTGTGAAGGGACATGGGCTATAAAACTTTTCAAACACGCCCTCCTCTTCCTTCCTATATAAAGCATTGACGACAATATAACCTCCCGTTCCGAGGATGTGAGGACGATGGTCCGATGTCAGAATGTATCCAATTGACCAGCAGAGACATTCTTCAAAGGACTCCGGTTGGGCAACACGGCCTTCCATCTACCACCAACCTACCGAAGCGCAGCTCAGTAAATATTCATTGCATTTTCCTTTTCCAAATGGGAGGTAATTTAGAATGCATAAGATTCTGTATTTACGATAGCACAGCTTTGCCCTTTGTTCCTTAGTCTTCCTGCTCTTTCACTCAAACTCAGCCCTTTTCTTTTGTGTAACCAGCTGTCATCTGTTCCGTCCGCTAGGGACATTTTCCTTTATGATGTAATTTGTAATCAAGTTATGATTTAATTATGTGTATGTGTAATTCTGTGTGATTAGTTAGGTATTTAGTAAATAAATCATTAAAACCAATTTTGTATTGCTGATTCAACTTGTTAGCCAGGGTTCATGCAGATAACCAAGAATTTACAATAATATATAATAATAATATATGCCATTTAGCAGACGCTTTTATCCAAAGCAACTTACAGTCATGTGTGCATACATTCTACGTATGGGTGGTCCCGGGAATCGAACCCACTACCCTGGCATTACAAGCGCCATGCTCTACCAACTGAGCTACAGAAGGACCATTAGAACTTTCAGATGAGACTGAATTAAGATGACGATTAATATTAACTGCTATTGATGTAAAATATTACTAGGTCTTTAAGAGTTTATTCGGAAGATAACAGCTCTATACATATTATTTCATGGTGCCCCGACTCTCTAGTTAATTACATTTAATTAATTTAGTTAATTACATTAGATCAATCAGGTAATATTAATTACGGAGAAATTATTTTATAGAAAAGCATGTCATATCACATATCATTCCGGCATAGCCAAAGACACGACAATACTTTGTAGTCATGTTGAGCGGCTTGGAACCGGTGTATTTCTGATTCAAACGCGCCAAATAAATTGACATTTTGGGGATACAAAGAAGGAATTTATCGAACAAAACGACCATTCATTGTGTCACTCAGACATTTGGGATTGCAAAAAGATGAAGATCTTCAAAGGAAAGGCATTTATTATATCGCTATTTCTGATTTTTGTGTCGCACCTGCCTGGATGAAAAATGGTTTTCATGTTTTTGTATGTGGGGCGCTGTCCTCCGATAATCGCATGGTGTGCTTTCACAGTAAAGCCTTTTTTAAATGTGACACAGCGGCTGGATTAACACTTAAGCTTTATTTTGATGTATTATGAATGTTGTTGTGATGAATGTTAAATATTTGTATTTCTGTAGTTTGAATTAGGCACCCTGCAATTTCACCAGATGTTGTCAAATCTATCCCGCTAACGAGATTCGAGCGTTAATGGATCCCTAAGAGGTTTTAATGGGACAGTGGTTAGGGAATTTGTCGTTGTTGCTGGTGGCTGTGGGTTGAGACCGGCTAGGGGTATCACCCGCTCTCACATTCCAGACAAAACCTTTACTGTATGACAAATTATTACCAATATTAATAATACAGATTTCAAAAAAGAAATGTCAAAGAGAATAACAACACACACTTTCAACTATTTTTTTCCTCTCCAAATTTGTTTATACTCCCCTATCATCTTGGTGATCTCACTGCAGAGTTACAGTTTAGGGAAATAGAATTATATACTTAGGGAGAACTTCCAACCATCCAGCAGACCCAATCTTGTGAGATTTGTTATTGAAGCAAGACACAAACAAAGAAAAGAAAACAACAAGAGAAATACACATATAACACTTGATGTGGGGAAAACTTAAATCCATTTGGACTAAGTGTCAAGCAATACCAACATATATTTGCTCCTTTTGCAAGCAGGCATGTGAAGAAAATAAATGTGCATATTTATCAATGGGCCACAGTGGAATGGTAATTCCCCCTTTGGGGACATTAATCATATCGTTATTCATGTGGCCCAAAAAACAACACCACTGCCTGTTAAATTAAAAATAAACAAATCAGATTAACAAATCATATTAGAATTACAACTCTTGATAACTCCATGAGAAAATAATTGTATTCCATAAGGTAATGGTAAAATAGACTAGATACAGGTGTCCTTCATTCAGGGGCAGCACACTCTCTCTGACCTTCTCGTGGTTCAAATCACACCTGGGACTATTGATCAATTATAAATTCTAATTATTAGCCCATTTAAATTTGACCCAATGTCTCCAGTCTTTCTAGTGAGGGTGAGCAGGCCTCACCAGCAAGTCAGAACAGATGTCAAAGGTCAGTCAGCCCTATTAAGTGAGTGTTTATTTTCCTGTACCTCAGACATTATTTGAAGATATGCCAAACATTTTGTGCATCAAGACATGTCTTCTAATCAAGAGTTTTGGGTGCATCCAAAACTGACAAAGAAACTTAAACATTTAATTTGTGTACAGCATCCTAAAACCAAAATAAAAAGATCACACACAATAAATAAAGTATAGGGGGCAGCATTGTCACTTTTGGATAAATAGCGTGCCGATTTCAACTTCCTGCTACTCATGCCAAGTATATAAGATATGCATATTATTAGTATATTTGGATAGAAAACACTCTGAAGTTTCTGTTTGAATCATGTCTGTGAGTATAACAGAACTTATGTAGCAGGAAAAAGCCAGAGGACCAACCGTTCAGATTTGTTTTTTTTGAGGTCTCTGTCTGTTCAGTGAGTACTCATTGGGAAAAAATATTTCTTAGGAACTTGTTTTCAGTTCCTCCCGCTTCCACTGGATGTCACCAGTCTTTGGAATTTGGTTGAGGTTATTCCTTTGTGCAATGAAGAAGTACGGCCATCTAGGAACTGCGTAACACTGTTGAGAGTTCCTGTATATAACATGGATAGACACGTCTTCAATTTGATCGATTATTTAACATTTAAAAATACCTAAAGTTGTATTACAAAAGTAGTTTGAAATATTTTGGCAAAGTTTATCGGCAATTTTTGAAATTTTGTAGTGACGTTGCGCATTTTGGAAGCTGTTTTTTTCTGGATCAAAAGCGCCAAATAAATTTACATTTTGGATATATATGGACGGAATTAATCGAACAAAAGTACCAATTGTGATGTTTATGGGACATACTGGAATGCCAACAAAAGAAGCTTGTCAAAGGTAAGGCATGTTTTATTTTTTATTTCTGCATTTTGTGCAGCGCCTGCAGGGTTGAAATATGCTACCCTCTTTGTTTACTGTTGTGCTATCATCAGATAATAGCTTCTTATGCTTTCGCCGAAAAGTCTTTTTAAAATCTGACATGTTGGCTGGATTCACAATGAGTGTAGCTTTAATTTAGTATCTTACATGTGTGATTTAATGAAAGTTTGATTTTTATATCAATTTATTTGAATTTGCCCCACTGCATTTTCCCTGGTTTGTGGGACACAAGCAACCCCTATACCATAAGAAGTTAATAAATAACACATGTTCATTAACAGGTATATTGTGTTTAGGTGCTGGCATATATATGGTTAAAATCGTAGGGTAAAAACAAACAAAATGGCCAGGCCTTACTTAATTTCGCACCTCTTCAACCTATGGGGGCGCTATGTCATTATTGGATAAAAAACGTGCACGTTTTAAGCGCAATATTTTGTCACGGAAAGATGCTCGACTATGCATATAATTGGCAGCTTTGGAAAGAAAACACTCTGACGTTTTCAAAACTGCAAAGATATTATCTGTGAGTGCCACAGAACTCATGCTACAGGCGAAACCAAGATGAAACCTCAAACAGGAAATGAGCAGACGTTTTGAGGCTCTGTTTCCCATTGTCTCCTCATATGGCTGTGAATGTGCCATGAATGAGAGACTAAGCTCTCTGCCGTTCGTCCAAGATGTCTGCAGCATTGTGACATATTTGTAGGCATATCATTGGAAGATTGGCCATAAGAGACTACATTTGCCAGGGGTCCGCCCGGTGTCCTTTGTCTAAATTGTTGCGTAATCTTCAGCTGCAGGTATTTTGCCATGGGATTCTGAGGGGAAAGCACACTTCCACGAACTATATATCATCGAAGAGATATGTGAAAAACACCTTGAGGATTGGTTCTAAACAACGTTTGCCATGTTTCAGTTGATATTATGGTGTTAATTTGGAAAAAAGTTTGGCGTTTTGATAACTGGCGAATCGCATCTCTGCATGTCTGGCAGACATATCCGTGTGGATGACGGATCACCACCTCAAGCTGAACCTCGGCAAGACGGAGCTGCTCTTCCTCCCGGGGAAGGACTGCCCGTTCCATGATCTCGCCATCACGGTTGACAACTCCATTGTGTCCTCCTCCCAGAGCGCTAAGAACCTTGGCGTGATCCTGGACAACACCCTGTCGTTCTCAACTAACATCAAGGCGGTGGCCCGTTCCTGTAGGTTCATGCTCTACAACATCCGCAGTGTACGACCCTGCCTCACACAGGAAGCGGCGCAGGTCCTAATCCAGGCACTTGTCATCTCCCGTCTGGATTACTGCAACTCGCTGTTGGCTGGGCTCCCTGCCTGTGCCATTAAACCCCTACAACTCATCCAGAACGCCGCAGCCCGTCTGGTGTTCAACCTTCCCAAGTTCTCTCACGTCACCCCGCTCCTCCGCTCTCTCCACTGGCTTCCAGGTGAAGCTCGCATCCGCAACAAGACCATGGTGCTTGCCTACGGAGCTGTGAGGGGAACGGCACCTCAGTACCTCCAGGCTCTGATCAGGCCCTACACCCAAACAAGGGCACTGCGTTCATCCACCTCTGGCCTGCTCGCCTCCCTACCACTGAGGAAGTACAGTTCCCGCTCAGCCCAGTCAAAACTGTTCGCTGCTCTGGCCCCCCAATGGTGGAACAAATTCCCTCATGATGCCAGGACAGCGGAGTCAATCACCACCTTCCGGAGACACCTGAAACCCCACCTCTTTAAGGAATACCTAGGATAGGATAAAGTAATCCTTCTCACCCCCCCCCTTAAAAGATTTAGATGCACTATTGTAAAGTGGCTGTTCCACTGGATGTCATAAGGTGAATGCACCAATTTGTAAGTCGCTCTGGATAAGAGCGTCTGCTAAATGACTTAAATGTAAATGTAAACTGAATTTTCCTTTTTTTTTGGTAGCCAAACGTGACGCACAAAATGGAGCGATTTCTCCTCAACAAATCATCTTTCAGGAAAAACGGAACATTTGCTGTCTAACAGAGTCTCCGCATTGAAAACATCCGAAGTTCTCAAAGGTAAATTATTTTATTTGAATGGTTTTCTGTTTTTTGTGAAAATGTCGCCTGCTGAATGCTAATGCTAAATGCTATGCTAACGCTAAATGCTGCGACACAAATGCTTGTTTTGCTATGGTTGAGAAGCATATTTTTTAAAATCTGAGATGACAGTGTTGTTAACAAAAGGCTAAGCTTGAGAGCTAGCATATTTATTTAATTTCATTTGGGATTTTCATAAATAGTTAACGTTGCGTTATGGTAATGGGCTTGAGGCTGTAGTCACGATCCCGGATCCGGGTTGGCTCGACGCAAGAAGTTAACCCACAGAAAACTGGACATATGAATGTTCTTGCAACGTTCCCACGAAACATGTCTAGAACATGAATGTATTGTGTTCTGAATACATGGTAACCATGTTCTGGGTAAGTTGTTTTTGACATTAAGGGAATGGTCTCTTGCTTGCACATCACAGAAACATTGCTTGCACATCAAATCAAATGTTATTTGTCACAAACACATGGTTAGCAGATGTTAATGCGAGTGTAGTGAAATGCTTGTGGGAACATTCACGGGAACGTTCATTTGAAAACATGACTTATTAATGAATTAATGAGGCCCTTATGGGAACGTTCTCTAAAGTTGTGGGAACGTTTGATGTGGGAACGTTTGTTGTTAGCTGGGTGGATATCAGCAATATGCTGATTGCTAGTCATCTCTCTGGTAAGGTCAAATGGCTTATGAACATGGTGACTATGTTGTTATTGACATGATTTTGTTGTCGGATCCTGATGTTTATAGTGATGCCAGGAGAGTAGTGATCCCCTCATGCCTCTGAGAGAGGCATAGCTCTTCCGTTGGCCACTCAGTGTTTAGCCAAGCAAGCCGGAGATCAGAGTGAGGCTATTTTAGCTACTAAAAAACATGCATCATAGTATCACTCTCTCTCTCACACCATTTCTCTCTCACACATGCACACTTGAGTACACACACACACACACACACACACACACACACACACACACACACACACACACACACACACACACACACACACACACACACACACACACACACACACACACACACACACACACACACACACACACACACACACACCCCTTCCTCACCCACACATGACTGAAAGTGTTATCCTTCGGGAGGCACCAGGGCAGTAGCGAGCCAGGCCTGTCTAAGAAGCAGCAGAATGCAGACCATCTGACACAATGTTCACCTGCAGGTATTAATACTGGTAAGGTAGGATCTCGCTCGCTCTCTCGCTCACACACACACACAGTGCACTCTGAGTGCACTTGTCATGAATATATTAAACTGTGAATACATTATCAACACACTGGCTCTTCAGGTGAGATGACTTTTGACTTTTTTTAAATGACATTATACACACACACACAACTCTTATATCCACCCCTTAATAGTGTAAGCTACTTTCTAAGAACTGTTCACAAATCCAAATACTTAATGATACTGCTATTTATTGGAACACAGATGGCTAAAATAACTGTCCTGGGTGTCAGCTTGAGGATATTCCCAGATCAGTCAATGAGTGACTTCTGTTTTGGTATGAAGTCATAATGGATGTCACTTTGTTGTGACTCTTTAGGCTTTATCTATGACCATGATTGGCAAGAGGAGTTGATGTTTGATGAAAGAAGCATAAGCTACTGTATTTATTTATTTATTTTGTTTGACCGGATGAACTCTAAACAGAAAGATAATGTTTGTCTGGCAAACATCTTCAGGTGTTTAGGCTACCACTAGGGGGCACAGTCCAATTTACCAGGAGGATAGCTGTTATTTTATTTATTTTTTATTTTTTTTACCTTTATTTAACTAGGCAAGTCAGTTAAGAACAAATTCTTATTTTCAATGACGGCCTAGGAACAGTGGGTTAACTGCCTGTTCCGGGGCAGAACGACTTTGACAAAGAGACAGAGAAAGAGACCTAGAAAGCAACATATCTTTTTGTTAATTAAATGGAATTTGGTCCAAAAAAATTATTCTGTCCCCTCTCGGCCTTATCGACACGCCTATCGCCTTTCACACTGTACCGGTTCTTGCTAGATATCCCTGTTTTGCCTTCATTCTCTCTACCTCTCCCTCTCTTTGCCTCCGACCTTAACACAACAACCTACCTCCTATTGCTCCACCTCGCCAGTGTCCCCAGGCTTCTCTGACCCAGAGCCTAGCCCCCTATCCTGGGTAGAGATCCAAGACCATGTCCCTGTCATCCATACTCCATACAGGGTGCTGTATGCCCGGATGGGGGGAATTGATTTGGGTCGGGTTGTTGGTTAGAGCAAAATTCACCCTGAATGTGTTTGCTAATGTTGTATTGTTCCTCCTCCCTCATCCCTCCCTCATCCCTCTCTCATCTCCTTCTTGACTCTGACATTCTACTGTAGGATGTACACATCCAGGGTCTCCCAACACCTCTCTCTCCCTCATCCCTATCTCTTTACATACTCATCTCTTTCTTCCCATCCAAGGACCCCAGCCACCTGCAGAGCCCATGTTTCCACCAATCAATTGTAGCAGGAAGGACTAAGAGATCTAGACAGAGCAGTGTTTCGCCGCAATGTTTTTCCAGGCAAGGCAAAAATGCCCCCAAAGCAACATCCAGGCCGCCCCATGATGTCAGGAGTAACACTGAAACTCTGTGTTCCCTAGGCTGTGCTAATGTTACAGGCTATGTGTCTGTGACTTACTGTACACCATCAAATAAAGTAAAGACACTATAATCTCTCTGGTTAGCTGCTAGCGTATTATTTTTTAAAGATATTGACATATTGACATTCATTAGGTTGTACATTGTTATTTTATGTGTCCTTGGTATTTCACTGCAAACATTGACTCAGACTGTGACAAGCTTCGGGTAGGAGCATGCAGTGCTGTGAAAAGGTATTTGCCCCTTTTCAGATTTTCTCTATTTTTGCATATTTTTGACACAATGTTTTTGCATCGTTAACCAAAATCTAATATTAGACAAACTCAACCTGAGTAAACAAATAACACAAAATATTGACAATCGTTTAATTTATTTTATTAACAAAGTTATGCAACACCTAACGGCCGTGAGTGAAAAAGTACTTGACCGCTTACACTCAATAACTGGTTGTGCCACTTTTAGCTGCAATGACTCTAACCAACCACTGCCTGTAGTTGTTGATCAGTCCACCTTTTAGCTGCAATGACTGGAGTTGTTGATCAGTCTCTCACATCGCTGTGGAGGAATGTTGTCTCACTCTTCCATGCAGAACATTTAACTTAGTGAAATATGTGGGTTTTCAGACATGAACATCTAATTTCAGGTCCTGCTACATCTCAATCGGGTTTAGGTCTGGCCTTTGACCATTCCAAAACTTCAATTTGTTGCATTTCAGACATTCTTATGTAGACTTCCTTATGTGTTTTGGATCATTGTCTTGCTGCATGACCCAGCTGTGCTTCAGCTTCAGCTCACAGACGGATGGCCTGACATTCTCCTTTAGAATTCTGTGACAGAGCCAAAATCATAGTTCCTTCAATGATGGCAAGTCATCTTAGTTCTGAGGGAGCAAAGCATCCCCAAACCATCACGCTACCACCACCATGCTTGACCGTTAGTATGACTTCCGGCGCCGACTGAGATGGCCGCCTCGCTTCGCGTTCCTAGGAAACTATGCAGTTTTTTGTTTTTTTACGTGTTATTTCTTACATTAGTACCCCAGGTCATCTTAGGTTTCATTACATACAGTCGAGAAGAACTACTGAATATAAGATCAGCGTCAACTCACCATCAGTACGACCAAGAATATGTTTTCCGCGACGCGGATCCTGTGTTCTGCCTTACAAACAGGACAACGGAATGGATCGCATGCAGCGACCCAAGGAAACGACTCCGAAAAAGAGGGAAACGCGGCGGTGTTCTGGTCAGACTCCGAAAAAGGGCACATCGCGCACCACTTCCTAGTATTCTTCTTGCCAATGTCCAGTCTCTCGACAACAAGGTTGATGAAATCCGAGCAAGGGTGGCATTCCAGAGGGACATCAGAGACTGCAACGTTCTTTGCTTTACGGAGACATGGCTTACTGGGAAAACGCTATCCAGGGCGGTGCAGCCAACGGGTTTCTCCACGCATCGCGCCGACAGAAACAAACATCTCTCTGGTAAGAAGAGTGGCGGGCGTATGCCTCATGACTAACGGGACATGGTGTGATGAAGGAAACATACAGGAACTCAAATCCTTCTGTTCACCTGATTTAGAATTCCTCACAATCAAATGTAGACCGCATTATCTTCCAAGAGAATTCTCTTCGATTATAATCACAGCCGTATATATCCCCCAAGCAGACACATCGATGGCTCTGAACGAACTTTATTTAACTCTTTGCAAACTGGAAAACATTTATCCGGAGGCTGCATTCATTGTAGCTGGGGATTTTAACAAAGCCAATCTGAAAACAAGACTCCCTAAATTTTATCAGCATATCGATTGCGCAACCAGGGGTGGTAAAACCTTGGATCATTGTTACTCTAACTTCCGCGACGCATATAAGGCCCTGCCCCGCCCCCTTTCGGAAAAGCTGACCACGACTCCATTTTGCTGATCCCTGCCTACAGGCAGAAATTAAAACAAGAGGCTCCCACGCTGAGGTCTGTCCAACGCTGGTCAGACCAAGCTGACTCTACACTCCAAGACTGCTTCCATCACGTGGACTGGGACATGTTTCGTATTGCGTCAGATGGGAATATTGACGAATACGCTGATTCGGTGTGCGAGTTCATTAGAACGTGCGTCGAAGATGTCGTTCCCATAGCAACGATAAAAACATTCCCTAACCAGAAACCGTGGATTGATGGCAGCATTCGCGTGAAACTGAAAGCGCGAACCACTGCTTTTAATCAGGGCAAGGTGTCTGGCAACATGACTGAATACAAACAGTGCAGCTATTCCCTCCGTAAGGCTATTAAACAAGCTAAGCGTCAGTACAGAGACAAAGTGGAATCTCAATTCAATGGCTCAGACACAAGAGGCATGTGGCAGGGTCTACAGTCAATCACGGACTACAAGATGAAATCCAGCCCAGTCACGGACCAGGATGTCTTGCTCCCAGGCAGACTAAATAACTTTTTGCCCGCTTTGAGGACAATACAGTGCCACTGACACGGCCTGCAACGGAAACATGCGGTCTCTCCTTCACTGCAGCCGAGGTGAGTAAGACATTTAAACGTGTTAACCCTCGCAAGGCTGCAGGCCCAGACGGCATCCCCAGCCGCGCCCTCAGAGCATGCGCAGACCAGCTGGCCGGTGTGTTTACGGACATATTCAATCAATCCCTATACCAGTCTGCTGTTCCCACATGCTTCAAGAGGGCCACCATTGTTCCTGTTCCCAAGAAAGCTAAGGTAACTGAGCTAAACGACTACCGCCCCGTAGCACTCACTTCCGTCATCATGAAGTGCTTTGAGAGACTAGTCAAGGACCATATCACCTCCACCCTACCTGACACCCTAGACCCACTCCAATTTGCTTACCGCCCAAATAGGTCCACAGACGATGCAATCTCAACCACACTGCACACTGCCCTAACCCACCTGGACAAGAGGAATACCTATGTGAGAATGCTGTTCATCGACTACAGCTCGGCATTCAACACCATAGTGCCCTCCAAGCTCGTCATCAAGCTCGAGACCCTGGGTCTCGACCCCGCCCTGTGCAACTGGGTACTGGACTTCCTGACGGGCCGCCCCCAGGTGGTGAGGGTAGGCAACAACATCTCCTCCCCGCTGATCCTCAACACGGGGCCCCACAAGGGTGCGTTCTGAGCCCTCTCCTGTACTCCCTGTTCACCCACGACTGCGTGGCCACGCACGCCTCCAACTCAATCATCAAGTTTGCGGACGACACAACAGTGGTAGGCTTGATTACCAACAACGACGAGACGGCCTACAGGGAGGAGGTGAGGGCCCTCGGAGTGTGGTGTCAGGAGAAAAAACCTCACACTCAACGTCAACAAAACTAAGGAGATGATTGTGGACTTCAGGAAACAGCAGAGGGAACACCCCCCTATCCACATCGATGGAACAGTAGTGGAGAGGGTAGCTAGTTTTAAGTTCCTTGGCATACACATCACAGACAAACTGAATTGGTCCACTCACACTGACAGCGTCGTGAAGAAGGCGCAGCAGCGCCTATTCAACCTCAGGAGGCTGAAGAAATTCGGCTTGTCACCAAAAGCACTCACAAACTTCTACAGATGCACAATCGAGAGCATCCTGGCGGGCTGTATCACCGCCTGGTACGGCAACTGCTCCGCCCTCAACCGTAAGGCTCTCCAGAGGGTAGTGAGGACTGCACAACGCATCACCGGGGGCAAACTACCTGCCCTCCAGGACACCTACACCACCTGTTGTTACAGGAAGGCCATAAAGATCATCAAGGACATCAACCACCCGAACCACTGCCTGTTCACCCCGCTATCATCCAGAAGGCGAGGTCAGTACAGGTGCATCAAAGCTGGGACCGAGAGACTGAAAAACAGCTTCTATCTCAAGGCCATCAGACTGTTAAACAGCCACCACTAACACTGAGTGGCTGCTGCCAACACACTGTCATTGACACTGACCCAACTCCAGCCATTTTAATAATGGGAATTGATGGGAAATGATGTAAATATATCACTAGCCACTTTAAACAATGCTACCTTATATAATGTTACTTACCCTACATTATTCATCTCATATGCATATGTATATACTGTACTCTACATCATCGACTGCATCCTTATGTAACACATGTATCACTAGCCACTTTAACTATGCCACTTTGTTTACTTTGTCTACACACTCATCTCATATGTATATACTGTACTCGATACCATCTACTGTATGCTGCTCTGTACCATCACTCATTCATATATCCTTATGTACATGTTCCTTATCCCCTTACACTGTGTATAAGACAGTAGTTTTGGAATTGTTAGTTAGATTACTTGTTGGTTATCACTGCATTGTCGGAACTAGAAGCACAAGCATTTCGCTACACTCGCATTAACATCTGCTAACCATGTGTATGTGACAAATAAATTTTGATTTGATTTGATTTGAGGTTCTTACTGTAGAATGCATGTCATCAGAAAAAATCCACCTTTTACTTTCTTCCAGGAGTCTTGACGAACATCCAGGTGCTTTTTGGAAGACTTGAGTCTACTTTTTGGACAACATGGGTGCCGTGAAACAAAATCTGTGATGAATTAAGTTATATAGCCTCTAAAAAAACACAAATAATTTGCTTCCATATTAAAGCACATTATGCTTGGTTTCTGACTCTAAGTAATTTTCAGCTTAAATCAAATAAGTACATTTTTTAAATAAAATGTTTCGTCAAAATCTCATTATCGTAATGTATCCAGGTAGATTTTGTATGCATTTAATGCATTTAATTGATAAAAAATAACTAATTTTAGTTATTTTAATTAAAACCAATGACATACTGTTTAAAGTGGTACATTTTCAAACACCTTAATCATTTCTGGGTATTCACATTACAAACTAGTCATATTTGAGATGAAAGCCGTGTCCGAGCACGTTTCTCATTACTGTAGTGTTTAATTCATCACTAAGAAGAGAAGATCAAAGATGGCTACAAGGTAAGCTTTTTCTCCTTTATTATATTTACATTTTCTAACTGTCCTTATACACCCCATTTACTAATTTTATATTATCATTGCCGTAACTGTGTAATACTTCATCTTTGAGCAAAACTGTTGAATATTTACAGTATATTAGATTAGAAAGAGCATAAATTGTGGTAGTCATTTTTTTGCTGAGTCATAATGACTTCTGCCATTGTTAGCAAATTTTCTATGGGCTTCTCATTTGCGGAATGCCCCTTTCTCACTACCATGACATAATGGTTTTCTGTTACTGTAATTAGAAGTTCACTTTTTCTGATGCATGTACAATGTAATTCCATCACATTATGTGCACAACAAATTCACCATTAACCGAACAACAGCGCTAGGTGTATGCACACTTGAAGTAACGGGTAACTACACTCATCCTTTTTTATCGTAGATTTTTCCCAGAACTCAAAAATGGTTTACTGATGTGGTTTAAGCATTGTTGTGGACTTTTGTTTTATTAATTTCTTTGAAAAGTGTAATTTTGAGAGACAACCTGATTTGTTGTGCTTATCTTTTCCACTAATTTGGGGTTGAGGCATATAGCATGATGTTGTAATCATTGGCATGCGAAAAGCACTCTTCTTGACACTACTTTTGAGGTCTGAAAACAGCTGATAAATGTAGGGGGCAGTATTTTGATGTTTGGATGAAAAATGTACCCACATTAAACAGCCTATTTCTTAGGCCCAGAATCTAGAATATGCATATAATTGTCAGATTAGGATAGAAAACACTCTAAAGTGTCCAAAACTGTTAAATATTGTCTGTGAGTATAACAGAACTGATATTGCAGGCGAAAACCTGAGGAAAATCCAACCCGGACATGTTGTTTTTCCTGAAAGCTCTCTGTTCCATAGACTGCCATCCATTTAAAGGGATATCAACCAGATTCATTTTCTTATGGCTTCCCCATGGTGTGAAAAGTCTTTAGACATAGTTTCAGGCTTTTATTTTTTTAAATGAGCAAGAAAGATCACATTGCGTCATTGTATGGCTGGGTGGCAGCAGCGTTTTGCATGCACAACAGCTTGGAGCAGACATTTCTCTCTCTCTCTTCTATTGAAGAAGCTACAGTCCCGGTTGATATATTATCGATTATATATTGTAAAAACAACCTGAGGATTGATTCTAAAAAACATTTGACATGTTTCTACGAACATTACGGATACC
Organism: Oncorhynchus gorbuscha; assembly: GCF_021184085.1. NCBI lineage: Eukaryota > Metazoa > Chordata > Actinopteri > Salmoniformes > Salmonidae > Oncorhynchus > Oncorhynchus gorbuscha. The sequence continues at coordinate 69,366,168 of NC_060173.1, read as the reverse complement.
ATTTGGAATTTTCGTCTACGATGCCATCACCGCTCGAGCCTGTGGATTTCTGAACATAACGCGCCAACCAAATGGAGGTATTTTGGATATAAAAATAATCTTCATGGAACAAAAGGAACATTTATTGTGTAACTGGGAGTCTCGTGAGTGCAAACATCTGAAAATCATCAAAGGTAAGCGATTCATTTTATTGCTCTTCTGACTTTTGTGACCAATCTACTTGGTTGCTAGCTGTTTGTAATATTTTGTCTACTGAGAGAGATGTTCTGACACAAACGCTTGGTATGCTTTCGCCGAAAAGCTTTATTGACATCTGACACGCCAGGTGAATTAACAACAAGCTAAGCTGTGTTTTTGATATATTGCACTTGTGATTTCATGAAAATTAAATATTTTTAGTAATTTAATTTGAATTTGGCGCTCTGTAATTCAGCGGATGTTGACGAAAATGATCCCGCTAAAGGGATGGGTGCATCAAGAGGTAAAAGGGACATTTCACTCAAATTCAGAGATGAATAGTCAAGATGAATACAAGATGATGTCAAAACGTTGGTCGTTTACCCAATACATGACTGTGAATTGATATGTAAAGTGTGCAACTCTCTTTGTTTTTATAGCTTGCAGTTGATTTCAGCAACTCTACTAAATGTTGGGGTGTTCACCAGCTCTTGCTTTTCACCCGATGAAGGCACACCCCATGCCATTGATTGTGTAGCACCAGCTGTATTCCTCAACACCAACATTTCCAGATATTATTGGGTGCTTATCATTTTCATTCATTTGAATTTGTTTGGGCATATTGGTGTATTTATACAATGAATGGTCTGGGATGTGGACTTGAAGGTATAGTTCACACAAATAACAAAATTACATATTGGTTTCCTTACCCTGTAAGCAGTCTATGAACAATATAAGACATCAATCCATGCTTGGGTTTTGTTCACCTGGACACTGTCTCCATTTTTTTTAGCATTTATAGCATTAAACCAAAGTAAGTGAATATCCCTGATATTATTTGGATTTTTGTTGTCCAAATCATCTTAAAGTAACATTATTGTGCTACAATACATTTCTTAAAACTTTGGGATGATTTGGACAACATTCACATTGATTCAACAAAATGTTCCTCTGCCACTGACTTCCTGAACCTGCTAGATTGCCTTAATCTGGTGCAGCATGTCAATGTCCCCACACACAATCGTGGACGTACACTTGACCTCATCACCATTGGAGAAGTTCCTGCCTCAGATCGGGCCGTGACAATGTACTCCTCCACATCAGCTCTGCCCCAAGCGTAGTATTAAATTCCAAAACATCAAGTTCCTTGACACATCCATCTTCCAGGAGTCTGTTTGCCCTGCCCAACAAGCTGACTGTCATGAGTCCACCACTGATGAGATGGTTGACCTGTATAACAGCACTCTTCGGAACATCTTAAACAGTCTTGCCTCTGAAAAAACAACAGTCATGACTGCAGTTCACAGAGGAACTGCACATGAAGACCCATGGCAGCAAACTAGAGCGTCTGTGGAGAAGAACTGGCCTAACTTTCCATATACTGCTATCAAAGCATTAAAAGCAGCCACCTTTTACTCAACCATGATAGAGAACGACTGAGGAAATCCCAGGACCTTGTTTTCCACCATAATTCACCTTACAGACTCTGGCCCCCCCACATCAACTACCGAACGATGCAACATATTTGCTGAGTTCTTCAAGGCTAAAATCAACTCCATAGAAGAGACAATCTAAAAAAATTAAAACTACCAGTGGGCTTCTTGACCCTATTCCAACATCACTGTTCAAAACAGACTCAGACACTCTCATCAGTATTCAAAATAGCTAAAAAAACCATCCCTTGACCCAGTCTGGCTTCAGACCATGCACAGTACTGAGACAGCCCTGGTGAAGGTTGTTAATAACTACCTGCTCATGGCTGCAGATACAGGATCCCCCACCATCTTTTGTGGTGTTCAGGTCTGTTGGACCCATTTTCAATGTTAAATAAAAGTAAAATGCAATGAATAATTGTTTCAACCTGAGACTCATCCGCCTTGGCAAATTTTCTGCGAAGGACATATAAAATAACACATTTTCATAAAAGGGCACACTCTGCACCTCACTACACATTTATATTACATAAACTCAGCAGAAAAATGAATGTCCTCTCCCTGTCATCTGTGTTTATTTTCAGCAAACTTAACATGTGTAAATATTTGTATGAACATAACAAGAATCAACAACTGAGACATAAGCTACACAAGTTCCACAGACATGTGAGTAACAGAAATGGAATAATGTGTCCCTGAACAAAGGGGGGTCAAAAAAATCAAAAGTAAAGGTCAGAATCTGGTGTGGTCACCAGCTGCATTAAATACTGCAGTGCTCATGGACTGCACCAGATTTGCCAGTTCTTGCTGTGAGAAGTTACCCCACTGTTCCACCAAGGCAGCTGCAAGTTCCTAGACATTTCTGGGGGGAATGGCCCTAGCCCTCACCCTCCGATCCAACATGTCCCAGACATGCCTAATGGGATTGAGATCTGGGCTCTTGGCTGGCCATGGCAGAACACTGACATTCCTGTCTTGCAGGAAATCACGCACAGAACTAGCAATATGGCTGGTGTCATTGTCATGCTGGGGGGTCATGTCAGTATGAGCCTGCAAGAAGAGTACCACATGAGAATGTCTTCCTTGTAACGCACAGCATTGAGATTGCCTGCAATGACAACAAGCTTAGTCCGATGATGTTGTGCCAACCGCCAAAGACCATGACGGACCCTCCACCTCCAAATCGATCCCGCTCCAGAGTACAGGCCTTGGTGTAAGGCTCATTCTGTCATGTATTGTATTGTCATGTCTTGTCCCTGTGCTTTCTCTTCTCTTCGTTTCCCCCTGCTGGTCGTATTAGGTTTCTTTCTCTCTCTTTATCCCTCTCTCTCTCTATCGTTCCGTTCCTGCTTCCAGCTGTTCCTCATTCTCCTAACGACCTCGTTTACTCTTTCACACCTGTCCCCTATTTTTCCCTCTGATTAAGTCTCTATTTCTCTCTCTGTTTCTGCTTCTGTCCTTGTCGGATTCTTGTTTGCGTTGCCTTTGTTCCGTCCTGTTGTATTCTGCCTCGTCATCAGATACTGCGTGTGAGCAGGTGTTTCTATCCGCTACGGCCCGCGCCTACCCGAAGGGACCTGCAGTCTGTTGCCGCTAGCCCTGCAACTCTCCTCAACAACTAGAAGGGGGACTCTCCTGTTAAACTAGAGGATTTGTGTTTTCCCTGTTTGGACTTCCCCTGTAATGATTGAGGATTTATGTTTTCCCTGTTTGGACATTAAAAGACTCTGTTTCTGTTATATCGCTTTTGGGTCCTCACTCACCTGCATAACAGAAGAATCCGACCAAGAATGGACCCAGCGATTTCGGATTCTCTCTACTCAGCCGTCGAGTTCCAGGGAGCGATTCTAGGCAGACACGTACAGGAATTGTCTGCTGCTCGACATGCCGTTGAGACCCTGGCCGCCCAAGTCTCCGGCCTCTCGGAGGATATTCACAATCTCTGCCTCGATCCACCGGTTACCTCCTGGGCTTCCGGGTCTCCGGAGCCCAGAATTAATAACCCACCGTGTTACTCTGGGGAGCCCACTGAATGTCGCTCGTTCCTTACCCCGTGTGATATTGTGTTCTCTCTCTCCAGCCCAACACGTACTCCAGGGGTACTGCTCGTATCGCCTACGTCATATCTCTCCTTACTGGACGGTCTCGTGAGTGGGGCACGGCAATCTGGGAGGCAAGGGCTGAGTGTACTAACCAGTATCAGAACTTTAAGGAGGAGATGATACGGGTTTTTGATCGTTCTGTTTTTGGGAAAGAAGCTTCCTGGGCCCTGTCTTCCCTATGTCAAGGTAATCGATCCATAACGGATTACTCTATAGAGTTTCGCACTCTTGCTGCCTCCAGTGACTGTTGCTCGCTCGTTTTCTGGAGGGTCTCCACGCTGAGGTAAAGGATGAGATTCTCTCCCGGGAGGTTCCTTCCAGCGTGGATTCTTTGATTGAACTCGCTATTCGCATAGAACGACGGGTAGATCTTCGTCACCGAGCTCATGGAAGAGAGCTCGCGTTAACAGTGTCCCCCCTCTCTGCATCACTACCATCTCCCCCCACTGGCTCAGGTGTTGAGCCCATGCAGCTGGGGGGTATTCGCATCTCGACTAAGGAGAGGGAACGGAGAATCACCAACCGCCTCTGTCTCTATTGCGGTTCCGCTGGTCATTTTGTCATTTCATGTCCAGTAAAAGGCCAGAGCTCATCAGTAAGCGGAGGGCTACTGGCGAGCGCTACTACTCTGGTCTCTCCGTCAAGTTCCTGTACTACCTTGTCGGTCCATCTACGCTGGACCGGTTCGGCAGCTTCCTGCAGTGCATTAATAGACTCTGGGGCGGAGGGCTGTTTTATGGACGAAGCCTGGGCTCGGGAACATGACATTCCTCTCAGGCAGTTAGGGGAGCCCACGGCTATGTTCGCCTTGGATGGTAGTCCTCTCCCCAGGATTCAGTGTGAAACGCTACCTTTAACCCTCACTGTCTCTGGTAATCATAGTGAAACCATTTCTTTTTTGATTTTTTGTTCACCTTTTACACCTGTTGTTTTTGGCCATCCCTGGCTAGTGTGTCATAATCCTTCTATTAATTGGTCTAGTAATTCTATCCTCTCCTGGAACGTCTCTTGTCATGTTAAGTGTTTAGTGTCTGCTATCCCTCCTGTTTCTTCTGCCCCCTCTTCACAGGAGGAGCCTGGTGATTTGACAGGGGTGCCGGAGGAATATCATGATCTGCGCACGGTCTTCAGTCGGTCCAGGGCCACCTCCCTTCCTCCTCACCGGTCGTATGATTGTTGTATTGATCTCCTTCCGGGTACCACTCCCCCACGGGGTAGACTAGACTCTCTGTCGGCTACCGAACGTAAGGCTCTCGAAGATTATTTGTCTGTAGGTCTCGACGCCGGTACCGTGGTCCCTTCCTCCTCTCCCGCCGAAGCGGGGTTCTTTTTTGTTAAGGAAGAGGACGGGACCCTGCGCCCCTGCGTGGATTATCGAGGGCTGAATGACATAACGGTTAAGAATCGTTATCCGCTTCCCCTTATGTCTTCAGTTTTCGAGATTCTGCAGGGAGCCAGGTTCTTTACTAAGTTGGACCTTCGTAATGCTTACCATCTCGTGCACATCAGGGAGGGGGACGAGTGGAAAACGGCATTTAACGCTCGGTTAGGGCATTTTTAATACCGGGTTCTGCCGTTCGGTCTCGCTAATGCTCCAGCTGTCTTTCAGGCATTAGTGAATGATGTAGTGAGTGACATGCTGAACATCTTTGTTTTCGTTTACCTTGACGATATCCTGATTTTTTCACCCTCACTCCAGATTCATGTTCAGCATGTTCGACGTGTCCTCCAGCGCCTTTTAGAGAATTGTCTTTATGTGAAGGCTGAGAAGTGCACTTTTCATGCCTCCTCCGTCACATTTCTCGGTTCTGTTATTTCCTCTGAAGGCATTCAGATGGATCCCGCTAGGGTCCATGCTGTCAGCGATTGGCCCGTCCCTAAGTCACGTGTCGAACTGCAGAGCTTTCTCGGTTTCGCGAATTTCTATCGGCGTTTCATTCGTAATTTCGGTCAAGTGGCAGCTCCTCTCACAGCCCTTACTTCTGTCAAGGTGTGCTTTAAGTGGTCCGTTTCCGCCCAGGGAGCTTTTGATCTCCTCAAGAAGCGTTTTACATCCGCTCCTATCCTTGTTACACCTGACGTCACTAAACAGTTCATTGTCGAGGTAAACGCGTCAGAAGTGGGCGTGGGAGCCATTCTGTCCCAGCGCTCCCATTCTGACGATAAGGTCCACCCTTGCGCGTATTTTTCTCATTGCCTGTCGCCGTCGGAACGTAACTATGATGTGGCAAACCGCGAACTGCTCGCCATCCGCTTAGCCCTAGGTGAATGGCGACAGTGGTTGGAGGGGGCGACCGTTCCTTTTGTCGTTTGGACTGACCATAAGAACCTTGAGTACATCCATTCTGCCAAACGACTTAATGCGCGTCAGGCTCGTTGGGCGCTGTATTTCGCTCATTTCGAGTTCGTTATTTCTTATCGTCCGGGCTCAAGGAACACCAAGCCTGATGCTTTATCCCGTCTCTTCAGTTCTTCAGTAGCCTCCACCGACCCCGAGGGGAGATTCCCTGAGAGGCGTGTTGTCGGGTTGACTGTCTGGGGAATTGAGAGGCAGGTAAAGCAAGCACTCACTCACACTCCGTCTCCGCGCGCTTGTCCTAGGAACCTTCTTTTCGTTCCCGTTCCTACTCGTCTGGCCGTTCTTCAGTGGGCTCACTCTGCCAAGTTAGCCGGCCACCTCGGCGTTCGGGGTACGCTTGCTTCTATTCGCCAGCGTTTTTGGTGGCCCACTCAGGAGCGTGACACGCGTCGTTTCGTGGCTGCTTGTTCGGACTGCGCGCAGACTAAGTCCGGTAACTCTCTTCCTGCTTCTGCTCCTGGCCTTGCTGTGTCTAAGTCTGTCCCCAGACACCGCATCTCTCCTGGTCCTGCTCCTGGCCTTGCTGTGTCTCAGTCTGTCCCTTGCCACCGCATCTCTCCTGCCCTTGCTGTGTCTCAGTCTGTCCCCTGCCACCGCATCTTTCCTGCCCTTGCTGTGTCTCAGTCTGTCCCCAGCCACCGCATCTCTCCTGGTCCTGCTCCTGCACTTGCTGTGTCTCAGTCTGTCCTCAGCCACCGCCTCTCTCCTGTTCCTGGTCTTAGCCTTGCTGTGTCTCAGTTTGTCCCAAGTTGTTACTCTCCTGGCCTGTTTGGTCCTGATTGCTCAAACTCTTACAGTTCTCTACCCGTGTCTCATTTTTATAATAATAATTGCACTAAGATTCCCTCTTCATCGATTCCCGTTACGGTCCTGAGGAGAGGAGTTGGGTTCCATCTCGGGACGTGCTGGACCGTTCGCTGATCGATGATTTCCTCCGTTACCGCCAGGTTTCCTCCTCGAGTGCGCCAGGAGGCGCTCGGTGAGTGGGGGGGTACTGTCATGTATTGTATTGTCATGTCTTGTCCCTGTGCTTTCTCTTCTCTTCGTTTCCCCCTGCTGGTCGTATTAGGTTTCTTTCTCTCTCTTTATCCCTCTCTCTCTCTATCGTTCCGTTCCTGCTTCCAGCTGTTCCTCATTCTCCTAACGACCTCGTTTACTCTTTCACACCTGTCCCCTATTTTGCCCTCTGATTAAGTCTCTATTTCTCTCTCTGTTTCTGCTTCTGTCCTTGTCGGATTCTTGTTTGCGTTGCCTTTGTTCCGTCCTGTTGTATTCTGCCTCGTCATCAGATACTGCGTGTGAGCAGGTGTTTCTATCCACTACGGCCCGCGCCTACCCGAAGGGACCTGCAGTCTGTTGCCGCTAGCCCTGCAACTCTCCTCAACAACTAGAAGGGGGACTCTCCTGTTAAACTAGAGGATTTGTGTTTTCCCTGTTTGGACTTCCCCTGTAATGATTGAGGATTTATGTTTTCCCTGTTTGGACATTAAAAGACTCTGTTTCTGTTATATCGCTTTTGGGTCCTCACTCACCTGCATAACACATTCCTTTGACGATAAACGTGAATCCGAACATCATCCTTGGTGAGACATAACCGCGACTCGTCAGTGAAAAGCACTTTTGCCAGTCCTGTCTGGTCCAGTGATGGTGGATTTGTGCCCATAGGCGACGTTGTTGCCGGTCATGTCTGGTGAGGACCTGCCTTACAACAGGCCTACAAGCCATCAGTCCAGCCTCTCTCAGCCAATTGTGGACAGTCTGAGCACTGATGGAGTGATTGTGCGTTCCTGGTGTAACTCAAGCAGTTGTTGTTGCCATCCTGTACCTGTCTCGCAGGTGTGATGTTCAGATGTACCGATCCTGTTCAGGTGTTGTTACATGTGGTCTGCCATTGTGAGAACCATCAGCTGTCCATCTTGTCTCCCTGTAGCGCTGTCTTAGGCGTCTCACAGTACGGACATTGCAATTTATTGCCCTGGCCACATCTGCAGTCTTCGTGCCTCTGTGCACCATGCCTAAGACACATTCACGCAGATGAGCAGGGACCCTGGGCCTCTTTTTTTTGTGTTTTTCAGAGTCTGTAGAAAGGCCTATTTAGTGTCCTAAGTTTTCAGAACTGTGACCTGTATGCTGTCTGTATGCTGTTCGTGTCTTAACGACCGTTCCACAGGTGTATGTTCATTAATTGTTAATGGTTCATTGAACAAGCATGGGAAACATTGTTTAAACCCTTTACAATGAAGATCTGTGAAGTTATTTCAATTTTTTATCTTTGAAAGTTAGGGTCCTGAAAAAGGGACGTTACTTTTTTTGCTGAGTTTATGTGGTGTTCTGGGCCCAAGGGTAATAAAAGTGTGTGTGTGTGTAGGTGAGAAAAAGTACAAATGAAATGTTGTGTCACTCTCCCTGCATGTGTGCCTGTCTTCCTCCTCGCTGGGCCTCCTGTATGAACATAGCACCAATAACCTGTGTCTGTCTCCCTGCCTGTGTGCCTGTCTCCCGCTTTTCTCGCACTCTTTACCCGTTGTAGTGTGTGAAACTTCACAATGTCTTGCAGGGAACCTGCACAATGTTACTACAACACATTATTTTGATACATTATTTCAGAGGACACAACAAATAAATAGCTTTGCATATGTGGCTCCTTTCCACAATCAATCAGTATGGCAAAAATAATCTCTGCTCAGAGGACCTGAGTAATATTTTTTGCAGATAGAGAAGCTCGTGTGGAAGGAGCGTCTTCCACTTTGGAATCATGTCTCTGTCAATTTGGAGTCTGGCAGTGAGTTGGAAGAAGAGGATGAGATTGACCCTTCAGCCAGCCCCAAGACCAGCCCGTCAGCAATCAGTAGCCTGCAGCTGAGGAATATGGATGTAAGAAATTGTGAAATTGAATCATCTTCTTACCCAAGGAATGAGCCACCCTGCATGGCTGCCAATGTGATGCAACCAAGGCAGACGCGGATGTCGGTTACTCATGTGCAGAACATAGTCTTCTTTTGGAAATAAAGGACATAGTCTTCTTTTCATTCCAGACACCGTCCAGAAAATCATTCGGGACTGCACTAATTTGGAGGGAAAATGTGTTTTTTGGAGAGAGATGGATAGAGACCAACCTCATTTACTTGCATACTTTGGGGTTCTTATTCTTTCTGGTGTTTTCAGGTCCAATGGGGAATCCACAGAATCCCTGTGGGATGCGGAAACTGGCAGAGAGCTTTTCCATGCAACAATGTCTCTGGAAAACTTCCACACAATTTCCAGGATAATCCGCTTTGATTAACAAAACACCAGACCAGCTCGGCTGCAGAGAGACAAGATAGCTGCAATTAGGTCAGTGTGGGACAAGTGGGTGGACAGTCTTCTCCTGTTTCACAACCCTGGGCCCAATGTTACTGTTGATGAGCAGCTTATGCCATTTAGGGGCCGTTACCCCTTCCGGCAGTACATACGGTCTAAACCCGCAAAATATGGAATCAAGATCTGGGCAGCCTATGATGCTGCTTTGTCAAATCAAACAAATTGTATTTGTCACATACACATGGTTAGTAGATGTTAATGCGAGTGTAGCGAAATGCTTGTGCTTCTAGTTCCGACAATGCAGTAATAACCAACGAGTAATCTAACCTAACAATTCCACAACTACTACCTTATACACACAAGTGTAACGGGATAAAGAATATGTACATAAAGATATATGAATGAGTGATGTTACAGAACGGCATAGGCAAGATGCAGTAGATGGTATCGAATACATTTTGTTCACATATTTTCTTCAGTAATCCACAGGCTCAAATGCAGTCACAACAGGCAGACATAAAATCCTAATTGTATCCGTAACGTTCATAGAAACATGTCAAACGATGTTTATATTCCATCCTCAGGTTGTTTTTAGCCTAAATGATCTATAATACTTCAACCTGACAATAACGTTGTCAATATAAAAGGTAAACAAGAAAGGCACTCTCTCTGGTCGCCCGCATGAAAAAGCTCTGTGAAACCGCAAGGTCCACTCATTGACTGCTCTTACTCCCTAATTTTTCAGAATAGAAGCCTGAAACAATTTCTAAAGACTGTTGACATCTAGTGGAAGGCAAAGGAACTGCAATTTGAGTCCTAAGTCAATGGATACTGTAATGGCATTCGATATAAAACTACAACAACAACAAAATGATCCTACTTCCTGAATTGGAAACTTTAGAGTGTTTTCTATCCAAATCTACTAATTATTTGCATATCCTATCTTCTGGGCCTGTGTAGAAGACAGTTTAAATTGGGCATGCTTTTTATCTAAAATTCCTAATGCTGCCCCCTACTCTAGAGAAGTTAACAGTCTGATGGCCTTGAGATAGAAGCTGTTTTTCAGTCTCTCGGTCCCTGCTTTGATGCACCTATACTGACTTCGCCTTCTGGATAATAGTGGGGTGAACAGGCAGTGGCTCGGGTGGTTGTTGTCCTTGATGATCTTTATCGCCTTCCTGTGACATCGGGTGGTGTAGGTGTCCTGGAGGGCAGGTAATTTGCCCCTGGTGATGTGTTGTGCAGACCTCACTACCCCCTGGAGAGCCTTACGGTTCCGGGCGGAGTAGTTGCTGTACCAGGCGGTGATACAGCCTGACAGGATTCTCTTGATTGTGGATCTGTAAAAGTTTGAGTGCTTTTGGTGACAAGCCAAATTTCTTCAGCCTCCTGAGGTTGAAGAGGCACAGCTGCGCCTTCTTCACAACGCTGTCTGTGTGGGTGGACCAATTCAGTTTGTCCGTGATGTGTATGCCGAGGAACTTAAAGGTTAAAACTTGCTACCCTCTCCACTACTGTCCCGTCGATGTGGATAGGGGGATGCTCCCTCTGCTGTTTTCTGAAGTCCACGATCATCTCCTTTGTTTTGTTGACGTTGAGTGTGAGGTTATTCTCCTGACACCACACTCCGAGGGCCCTCACCTCCTCCCTGTAGGCCATCTCATCATTGTTGGTCATCAAGCCTACCACTGTAGTGTCGTCCGCAAACTTGATGATTGAGTTGGAGGTGTGCATGGCCACGCAGTCATGGGTGAACACGGAGTACAGGAGAGGGCTCAGAATGCACCCTTGTGGGGCCCCAGTGTTGAGGATCAGCAGGGGTGGAGATGTTGTTAGTATGGTTGTAATTGCGTCGTCTGTTGACCTATTGGGGCGGAATGCAAATTGGAGTGGGTCTAGGGTGTCAGGTAGGGTGGAGGTGATATGGTCCTTGACTAGTCTCTCAAAGCACTTAATGATGACGGATGTGAGTGCTACGGGACTGTAATCATTTAGCTCAGTTACCTTAGCTTTCTTGGGAACAGGAACAATGGTGGCCCTCTTGAAGCATGTGGGGACAGCAGACTGGGATAAGGATTGATTGAATATGTCATTAAACACACCAGGCAGCTGGTCTGCACATGCTCTGAGGACGCGGCTGGGGATGCCGTCTGGGCCTGCAGCCTTGTGAGGGTATTAACATGTTTAAATATTTTACTCACGTCGGTTACAGTGAAGGAGAGTCCCCAGGTTTTGGTAGCGTGTCGTGTCAGTGGCACTGTATTGTCCTCAAAGCGGGGAAAGAAGTTATTTAGTGTGTCTGGGAGCAGGACTTCCTGATCCGCGACGGGGCTGGTTTTCTTTTTGTAATCCGTGATTGACTTGTAGACCCTCCCACATACCTCTTGTGTCTGAGCCATTGAATTGCAACTCTACTTTGTCTCTATACTGACACTTAGCTTGTTTAACCTCTTGGATATAGGGGGCGCTATTTTAATTTTTGGATGAAAAACGTTCCCGTTTAAAACAAGATATTTTGTCACGAAAAGATGCTTGACTATGCATATAATTGACAGCTTTGGAAAGAAAACACACGTTTCCAAACTGCAAAGATATTGTCTGTGAGTGCCACATAACTGATGTTACAGGCGAAACCCAGATAAAAATCTGATCAGGAAGTGCCGCATTTTTTGAATCCGCCTCATGCAAATGACTCCTTGGCTGTGAATGAGCTACGAACGAGCTTACATTTTCCACGCATTCCCCAAGGTGTCTACAGCATTGTGACATACTTTTAGGCATTTCTATTGGAGAATGGCTGTAAGGGACCATATATAGCGAGTGGTCACATTGTGTCTCCCGGAGAAAATCTTGCGTAAAATACTGAGGTAGCCATTTTCGCTTCTTATGAGAAACCAATTGCCTCGGCGGATATATTATCGAATACATATGTTAAAAACACCTTGAGGATGGATCCTAAAGAAACGTTTCCCGTGCTTCTGTCGATATTATGGAGCAAATTTTGAAAAAAGTTTGGCGTTATAGTTTAAGTATTATTTCGGTCGATTTCTCAGCCAAGCAGGATGAACACGTTGTCATCTGGATGGCATTGAACCCAGATTGGAACAGAGGGCAGCTCCAGAGGAAACGGCTCTTTCACGAGATGCTGGTGCCCCATATGCCCGACCCACAGAAACAACAATTCCAATATTGGAAGTAAGTGTGAGTGATGTTGTTGCATGTGTGTGTGTGTGTGACTCTCCTACCTTGGCCTGCTGTAACTATATTCTGTATGTGAGTGAGTTGGTTGTAAAATTCCTGAACTAAGTGTCTTCATCATTCCAGATTGCAGCCGGTAGCAACCAGAAGAAGCGTTGTAATGTGTGTGGACCCAAGAAGGACAGGAAGACACAGTACACATGCCTCAAGTGCAAGAATACACGGGTCCTTCCAATTTGTTCAGTTCTAAGCAAACATCAAAAGTGATGAAAACCTTGTTTAATTTTATTTGTTCATGGATTCGAACCAGCAATCTTTCAGTTACTGGCCCAGAATTCTTAACTAGGCTACTAGCGAGAATCAACCTCACCTTCAAAAACCTACAAATGTTGTTGTGTTAACTTCTTCGAGATAGTGGGCGCTCTTTTAATTTTTGGATAAAAAACGTTCCCGTTTTAAACAAGATATTTTGTCACGAAAAGATGCTCGACTATGCATGTAATTGACAGATTTGGAAAGAAAACACACGTTGTTTTCTGACGTTTCCAAAACTGCAAAGATATTATCTGTGAGTGCCCCAGAACTAATGCTACAGGCGAAACCAAGATTAAATTTCACACAGGAAATGGTCCAGATTTTGAATGCGCTGTGTTCCAATGTCTCCTTATATGGCTGTGAATGCGCCAGGAATGAGCCTGCACTTTCTGTCGTTTCCCCAAGGTGTCTGCAGCATTATGACGTATTTGTAGGCATATCATTGGAAGATTGACCATAAGAGACTACATTTACCAGGTGTCCGCCCGGTGTCCTCCAGCTCCATGCGCGTTTCCATTTTCTTCAGAGGAGAAAGTCAACTGCCACGAATGATTTATCATCGATAGATTCTAAACAACTTTTGCCATGTTTCTGTCGATATTATGGAGTTACTTTGGAAAAAAAGTTTGCGTTGTAATGACTTCATTTTTGGGTGTTTTCTTACCCAAACGTGATGAACAAAACGGAGCGATTTGTCCTACACAAATAATATTTTTGGAAAAACTGAACATTTGCTATCTAACTGAGAGTCTCCTCATTGAAAACATCTGAAGTTCTTCAAAGGTAAATGATTTTATTTGAATGCTTTTCTTGTTTTTGTGAAAATGTTGCCTGCTGAATGCTAGGCTTAATGCTATGGTAGCTATCAATAGTCTTACACAAATGCTTGTTTAGCTATGGTTCAAAAGCATATTTTGAAAATCTGAGATGACAGTGTTGTTAACAAAAGGCTAAGCTTGAGAGCTAATATATTTATTTCATTTCATTTGCTGGATACAGGGGTTTTCGTAGCCAAATGTGATGAACAAAACGGAGCGATTTCTCCTACAGAAATAATCTTTCAGGAAAAACTGAACATTTGCTATCTAACTGAGAGTCTCCTCATTGAAAACATCTGAAGTTCTTCAAAGGTAAATTATTTTATTTGAATGCTTTTCTTGTTTTTGTGAAAATGTTGCCTGCTGAATTCTAGGCTTAATGCTATGCTAGCTATCAATACTCTTACACAAATGCTTGTGTAGCTATAGTTCAAAATAATATTTTGAAAATCTGAGATGACAGTGTTGTTAACAAAAGGCTAAGCTTGAGAGCAAATATATTTATTTCATTTCATTTGCGATTTTCATGAATAGTTAATGTTGCATTATCGTAATGAGCTTGAGGCTATAAATAGGATCCCGGACACGGGATTGCTCGTCGCAAGAGGTTAAATCAGTTTGGCATGAAAGAGTGGGCCAAAATTCCTCCATAGCAATATGAGAGACTGATCAACAACTACAGGAAGTGTTTGGTTGGAGTCATTGCTGCTAAAGGTGGCACAACCAGTTATTGAGTGTAAGGGGAAAATTCCTTTTTCACACATGGGCATTGGGTGTTGCATAACTGTGTTAATTAAATATAATTTTTCCACATTTTGCATTATTGGTTGACTTTATTTAATATTAGGTTGTGGTTGAGTATCTGATACAATTCAGTGTCAACAATATGCAAAAATTTAGAAAATCAGAAAGCGGGCAAATACTTTTTTACAGCACTTTACATGCACATTTCTGCTCCACGTAAATGGCATAATGTAATGTTTAAACAGTCAAAAGCCCTCTCACCTGAAGAGCCAGCGTGTTGATAATGTATTCATAGTTTTATGTATTCATGACAGGTTACGTAAGTGCACTCAGAGTGAACTCTGTGTGTCAGTGAGCGAGAGAGCGAGATCCTACCTTGCCAGTCTTAATACCTGCAGGTGAACACGGTGTCAGATGGCCTGCATTCTGCTGCCTCTTAGACAGGCCTGGCTCGCTACTGACCTGGGACCTCCCGAAGGATACCACTTTCAGTCATGTGTGGGTGAGGAAGGGGAGAGAGAGAGAGAGTGTGTGTGTGTGTGTGTGTGTGTGTGTGTGTGTGTGTGTGTGTGTGTGTGTGTGTGTGTGTGTGTGTGTGTGTGTGTGTGTGTGTGTGTGTGTGTGTGTGTGTGTGTGTGTGTGTGTGTGTGTGTGTGTGTGTGTGTGTGTGTGTGTGTGTGTGTGTGTGTGTGTGTGTGTGTGTAGTGTAGTGCAGTGTAGTGTTAGCCAGACAAATAGAAAAACTAGCCAGCAGGTGCATACCTCCTGGGATTTTGTTTTGTAGAATGAGCTGTATTGTGGTGGCCTCTGGTACATTATAATGCATTTATTCCATCCGAAATGAATTCATTGTGTTAGTTGCTTTTATTGTCTAGACTTAAATGATCAGGAATGTTTTCTGAGTAAGATACCCTTTTTATGACATTAAACCTGTCTTCTCTTGAGATTCAATCCATCTTTACAGTTTGATATGAACTGCCACAGTGTTTGTTCGTCAAATTATGTATTTTATTGGCTGTGCTGCTGTGGACACTTTGGTTTCTTATGTGTAATTTTGGTGAACTATCCCTTTAACAGTTTGGCCTGTCAATCAATTACTGTGGCTGAGATTGTCAGGGGAGGGGGCAGGATGTTTGTGAGTCCCAGAGTTGGTAGGGCTTCCGACCTGTCAATCATTCAATGTGTGTGTGACTTTTAGGGAAGGCAGAAGATTAGTAATTGTCACGTTCTGACCTTAGTTCTTTTGTTATGTCTTTGTTTTAGTATGGTCAGGGCGTGAGTTGGGTGGGTTGTCTATGTTCCTTTTTTCTATGTGGTGTTTTTGTGTTTGGCCTGGTATGGTTCTCAATCAGAGGCAGGTGTCATTAGTTGTCTCTGATTGAGAATCATACTTAGGTAGCCTTTTCCCACCTGTGTGGGGTGGGTGATTATTTTCTGTTGAGTGTTTGTATTCTGCACCAGACAGAACTGTTTCGGTTTCGTTCGTTCACTTTGTTGTTTTTGTTCAGTGTTCAATTTCTTTGTTAAAAATATGGACACTTACCACGCTGCGCATTGGTCCTCCAATCCTTCCTACTACTCCTCGTCAGAGGAGGAAGAAGACCGTTACAGTCCACAATCCAAAAAAGTTGTCTAGTCTAGCCTTTTAATTTAATTTATTTTGTAGCAAAACTGAAGCTAGTCTACTCTTTCAATGTAGTCTATTATGGAAAAAACCTAAGAATAAAGGTTGCGTTATGTCAGGTAAACTTGGATTCCCTTTTGAGAAATAATATACATTATAATTGCAGGAAAATTGTTTTTAAAAAACGCTAAATTGTCCAGGGGGAGGACCCCCCCCCCATCAGATTGTGCACCCCCAATCTTAAACCAAGTCAGGCACCCATAAATAGACCTCCAGTAATGATTGAAGAATGAAGCAAGTGTCTAAGATTGGCTTTGCGAAACAGAAAGCAGTAGTTGACTACTCCATTGTTGACACTTAAGTGGAATCAGTAGGTCTATATCAATACCATATAAGTTTCATCACATTACCTTTCATAACCTCTTATCTGTTTTTTGTTTTGAACCAGAATGAGTCTATTTCCATTACCTATTGTTCATTACCTACTTTATCTGAGGATTCAATATATTAATCTAATGTTTTTGTAATTTATCTGCAGATAATTGCCAAAAAGCAGTAGTAGCCTACCAGTATGCAAAGTTGGGAGCCAAATGAATGGCTCTCTCACCTCACCAATACGATTCGGTTCCGTTCACCTAAAAGATACGTAAAAAAATATCTGTTTGTTCGTGAACAACCCAAACCATCACTAGGCTACACTGACAAGACACTTTAGTGTTCACTGGCAAGAGCGATATGGGCTTTGAATCCGAGGAAAACAAGATCTTTGGCTTACTTGTCTCGATGTCTCGATACCATGGACATATAACCACATTGTGTGATTTATGAATAGAAAATCGATGTAGAAGATTGCCTTTATTCAGTCAGTTCGACACCTTTTTAATAAATTAGTCAACACAAGCTGTTCGGTCGTCAATCAAAGAATAGCAAATAGCCTATGCCCCCCAACTCCATGGCTGGCTAAAGGCCTATGTTAAGTAAATGAATGCGCCACAAAACAATAATTAAGTGGATTTCAACTAAACGTTGCCACTTACAT
Source organism: Oncorhynchus gorbuscha (assembly GCF_021184085.1). Lineage (NCBI taxonomy): Eukaryota > Metazoa > Chordata > Actinopteri > Salmoniformes > Salmonidae > Oncorhynchus > Oncorhynchus gorbuscha. The sequence goes on along the minus strand of NC_060173.1, from coordinate 69,349,059 downwards.
TGGGATGTTTAAATGAATTCACTCACAGGAGATGATGAAGAAGCATCATGCTCTCCCTCTTCCGTCAAAATAAATTAGACCGTAACCAACCACAGCACACTGACAAACCAGGAGGGTTTCCCTGTCATCGCTAGCTTTGTGACTGACAGGCGACTGTCCTATCAGTCGAAGAGTCTCAGTGTGTGCTTGTATGAGTTGAGTCTGTCCGTGTTTGCTCATAGTATGTGTGCAGGTATCTGTGTGAGCATATACTGTACATGTGCTGCTGAGTCTTTCAGTGTGTGTTTGTACAGTATGTGTCTGTCTCAGTTTGTGTGTGTGTGTCCATGCGTGTATTGGTGCATGTGTATGTGTGTGTCCATGTGTATGTGTGTGTCCATGTGTGTAGCCTATGTGCCTCAGTGTGTGTCCGTACGTGTGTGTGTGGGGGGTGTGGATTACGGAGCTGACAGCAGAGTGTTGAGGGGCTGGCTATTCCAGTGCATGCTGGTCTCTCTGCCTACCCATTGACAAATAAGCTCCTTAAAAACAAATGAATCAATCTCTCAATATTTTTCTCTCTCCCTCTCTCTCTATTTTCTTCCTCTCCCTATCTCTTTCTCTCTCAAACCTCAATTCGAAGGATTTATTGTAAGGGTGGGCGATTAATCAAATGAACTTGATTAATTAGAATGTATAAATTGTGCACGATTTTCCAAATGCATGTATCCAGAATATAGTTTGTATATATTTATTTATTTATGTATGTGCGTTTATGTCCACATGATATCATGTTGTCTTTTTGGTTTCGTCACCTTCGATCCATCTACTGTAACTGTGCACCTATACAACAAAGCTGAGAGATCACTTCTTTGTCTCTTGTGACAAGTGGTTTCAACTCGCTAGTTTCGATTTGCATTTGAGGTTTGGTCCAACAGAATCAGTCATACTGACACTGGAAGACATTGAGAAACTATTTTACTGTAATAGAGAAGAAGTTAGCCTTTCCAACAATACCCTTTTTATGTCTCAACTCCTCAAATTGCTCTCTTCGCAGATAAGGACATTGACTTTGGAAAATGTATGCTCAGTTTGTCACTTGCAGCATTGCAGTACTTAACCAGAGGTTATTATATTAGCTGTCTAGTCTGTGTTTTATAAATGTGCAATAAGCATAAAAAACTATATAAGGAATTGGCAAATCATTCTCATTCTGAGAAATAAGGACAAAGTGGACAGGCTAGCATGCTGTTCAAACAATTGGAGACAGACAGAAGAGCGTGTCTATTGCAATTCAACGTTATCTAGCAAATAGATCCAAGTGGGCTAAACTTGAAATATAAAGATTAGCTGGCTACTCACTAGCACGTGGACTAGTGCTTGAGAGGTTGTTTATGAGACCTGTGTTCATTTTCTATAATGCCTGCGACAAGAAGTTAGTCAAATGAAATGACATTTTAATTATTGCATGCGCCGAATACAAGTGTAATCAAGTGTACAAGTGTAATCTCTACAGTGAAATGCTTGCTAATGAACATTTCCAAACAGTGCAGAGTTAAAATAATAATAATGAAAAGTAAAATAGTATCCAACACAAGAGGAGTAAGATATAACACACAAGAATGGAGCTATATACAGAGAGTACGAGTACGAGATCAATGTGCAGAGGTACGAAGTACTTGAGGAAGATATGTACATGAAGGCAGTTTAAAGTGACTATGCATCTGGATAAGGAAATAGTAAACAAAATAAATAACAGAGTAGCAGCAGCAAATTATGAGTGTAAATGTGTGTGTGTTTTTTGTGTGTTGTGTCGATATGCTGGTGTTTTATGTGTGGCTCGAAAGACCCTAACAAACATTTAAAGATTCACCATTGTGAGCATCCTGTCGAGTTGTGTCACCTCCTGGTACGGCAACTGTACCGTCCGCAACCGCAGGGGGTGGTGATGTGGTCAACTCAACGCATCACCGGTAGCACAATGCCTGCCCTTCAGGACATCTACAGCATGTACATAGACATGGAACACTGGTCACTTTAATAATGTTTACATACTGCATGATGGTGGCAGCGTCATGTTCTGGGGATGATTTTCAGTGGCAGAGACTGGGAGAATATACTGTATTCTATTCTACAGTATATTAGTCAATGTTACATATCTTACATTACTCATCTCATATGTACAGTATATAATGTATTCTATACTATTCTATAGTATCTTAGTCACTTAATAATGATTACATATCTATCATTACTCATCTCATGTGTATATACTGTTTTTCTATACTATTCTACTGTAGCTTAGTCCATTCCGCTCTGACATCGCTCGTCCATATATATATATATATATATATATATATATATATATATATATATATATATATATAGTGTTTTCTATAGTATTCTACTGTAGCTTAGTCCATTCCACTCTGACATCGCTCGTCCATATGTAAACTCAACAAAAAATTGAAAGTAACAGTCAGTATCTGGTGCGGCCACCAGCTGCATTAAGTACTGCAGTGCATCTCCTCCTCATGGACTGCACCAGATTTGCCAGTTCTTGCTGTGAGATGTTACCCCACTCTTCCACCAAGACACCTGCAAGTTCCCAGACATTTCTGGGGGGGATTGGCCCTAGCCCTCACCCTCCGATCCAACAGGTACCAGACCTACTTAATGGGCTTGAGATCCAGGATCTTCGCTGGCCATGGCAGAACACTGACATTCCTGTCTTGCAGGAAATCACACACATAATGAGAAGTGGGGTGGCAGATATTCTTGTGGTTAGTGCGTTGGACTAGTAACCGAAAGGTTGCAAGATGGGGAGAAAGATGTTGTTCTGCCCCTGAACAAGGCTGTTAACCCACTGTTCCTAGGCTGTCATTGAAAACAATAATTTGTTCTTAACTGATATGCCTAGTTAGATAAAGAATACATAAAAAGTACAGCTGGTGGCATTGTCATGCTGGAGGGTCATGTCAGGATGAGCCTGCAGGAAATGTACCACATGAGGGAGGAGGATGTTTTCCTTTTAATGCACAGTGTTAATAAACTCTTTGGTCAAGGTGGGAAGCTAGCGTCCCATCTGGCCAACATCCGGTGAAATTGCAGAAATAGTAATAATAATCATTCATGAAAATACAAGTGTTATACACTGGTTAAAAGATACACTTCTTGTTAATCCAGCCGCTTTGTCAGATTTCAAAAAGGCTTTACGGCGAAAGCATACCATGCGATTATCTGAAGACAGTGCCCCGCTTACAAAAGCACAAAAACATTTTCCAACCAAGTAGAGGAGTCACGAAATTCAGAAATAGCGATAAAATGAATCACTTACCTTTGAATATCTTCATCTGGTTGCAATACCAAGGATCCCAGCTACACAATAAATGGTAATTTTGTTCGGAGAAGTCCCTCTTTATATCCCATAAACTCAAATTTTGGTGCATTTTGTTCAGTAATCCACTGGCTCTAAGGCGGTCAAAACATGCAGACGAATACATCCTAATAGTACCGGTAAAGTTCATCGAAACATGTCAAACGATGTTTATAATTAATCCTCAGGTTGTCAATTATCTAAATAATCTAAATAATATTTCAACCGGACGATAGCGTATTCAATAGAAAGGAAAAACTACAAAGAGCGCTCACAGGCACGTGCGCAAACCAGTTCTGCATGATTCCATAGTCCCCTGACCAAATGGTCTCAGTCTTCTTCATTTTTCAGAAGGCAAGCCTGGAACCATGTCTAAAGATTGTTGACATCTAGTGGAAGGCATAGGAACTGCCATCTGGGACCTAAGCCATTCAATGGAATACCCACCCACATCAAAAAAAATCCCACTTCCTGAATGGATTTTCCCCGGGTTTTTGCCTGCCATATCAGTTCTGTTATACTCAGACATTATTTTATGTTTTCTATCCAAATCTACCAATAATATGTACCAATGATATGCATATCCTAGCTTCTAGGCCTGAGTAACAGGCAGATTACTTTGGGCACGCTTGTCATCCAGATGTCAAAATAATGCCCCCTAGCCCAAAGAAGTTTTAAGATTGCCTGCATTGACAACAAGCTCAGGCCGATGATGCTGTGACACACCGCTCCCGATCATGACGGGCCCTCCAACTCCAAATCGATCCCACTCCAGAGTACAGAACTCGGTGTAAGGATCATTCCTTCGACAATAAACATGAATGTGTCCATCACCCCTGGTGAGACAAAACCACGACTCGTCAGTGAAGAGCACTTTTTGCCAGTCCTCTCTGGTCCAGTGATGATGGGTTTGTGCCCATAGGCGAAGTTGTTGCCAGTGATGTCTGGTGAGGACCTGCCTTACAACAGGCCTACAATTCCTCAGTCCAGCCTTTCTCAGCCTATTGCGGACAGTCTTAGCACTAATGGAGGGATTGTGCGTTCCTGGTGTAACTCGCGCAGTTGTTGTTGCCATCCTGTACCTGTCCTGCAGGTGTGATGTTCGGATGTACCGATCCTGTGCAGGTGTTGTGCAGGTGTTGTTATCTGTGGTCTTCCAATGCAAGGATGATCAGCTGTCCATCCTGTCTCCCTGTAGCACTGTCTTAGGCGTCTCACAGTACAGACATTGCAATTTATTGCCATGGCCACATCTGCAGTCCTCATGCCTCCTTGCAGCATGTCTAAGGCACATTCACGCAGATGAGCAGGGACCCTGGGCTTCTTTCTTTCAGTGTTTTTCAGAGTCAGTAGAAAGGCCTCTTTAGTGTCCTAAGTTTTCATGGCTGTGACATCAATTGCCCATACTAAGCTGTTGGTTAGTGTCTTAACGACCGTTCCACAGGTGCGTGTTCATTAATTGTTTATGGTTCATTGAACAAGCATGGGGAACAGTGTTTAAACCCTACAATGAAGATCTTTGAAGTTATTTGGAATTTTTATGAATTATCTTTGAAAGACAGGGTCCTGAAAAAGGGACCTTTCTATTTTTGCTGAGTTTATATGTACATTTATACTCCAGATTCCCGACATTGCTCTTCCTAATATTTATATTTCTTAAAGATTTGTGTGTATTGTTGTGTTTTGTTAGATACACTATATGTGGAGTATGTGAACACACCTTCAAATGAATGGATTTGGCTATTTCAAGTGTATAAAAATCAAGCAGAACTATTACTATAAGGTATTCTATATCAGGTTAGCAAGCGCTACCCTTTACACTTGAAGCAGGAAACCAGATGTTAATGAATAAACACACACCACAAAATTATTAGTGAGTCTAATAGTTGTGGAAGGCTTATATTTAGCTGAGGTATAATTTCACAAGCCCTGAAATAATTTGATTATTGCCGACTCTTTGAAATGCAGTATATTTGACCTTTAAATTTTACAACAAAGCCTATTTAGAAAAAAAAAACATTAAAGAAATCGAGATATATATTGTGAATCATCCATAACTTTGAAAAACTAAATCAAGGTAATTTCTTCCAGCTTTTTAGCATTGAAAGTGTACATACAGTGCCTTCCAAAATGTATTCATACATATTCACTCGACATTTTGTTTTGTTACAGCCTGACTTCAAAATGTATCCAACTCACAATACTCCATAATAACAAAGTGAAAAGATGTTATAATTTTTTGCAAATGTATTGAAAATAAAATATTTAAAGTATTAAAGTATTCAAACCCCTGAGTCAATACTCTGTAGAAGTACCTTTGGCAGTGATTAGGCTTGTGAGTCTTTCAGGGTCAGTCTATAAGATCTTTCCAGACCTGGAGTGTGCAACATTTGCCAATTATTATTTTATTTTGTCATTCAACATCTGTCAAATTGGTTATTGTTTATTGATAGACAATAATTTTCAGGTATTGTCATTAAATAATACCCACAAAACACCAGTCTCAATGTCAACAGTGAAGAGGCGACTTTGGGATGCTGGCCTTCTCGTCAGAGTTGCAAGGAAAAAGCTAACTCAGACTGGCCAATAAAAATAAAAGATTAAGATGGTTCAAAATAACACAGACATTGGACAGAGGAACTCTGCCTGGAAGCCCAGCATCCCGGAATCCCCTCTTCACTGCTTTTTTATTATTTATTTTACCTTTATTTAACTAGGCAAGATCAGTTAAGAACAAATTCTTATTTTCAATGACGGCCTAGGAACAGTGGGTTAACTGCCTGTTCAGGGGCAGAACGATTTGCACCTTGTCAGCTCAGGGGTTTGAACTTGCAATCTTCCGGTTACTAGTCCAACGCTCTAACCACTAGGCTAAGCTGCCGCCCAAGTTGAGACTGGTGTTTTGTGGATACTATTTAATGACGCTGCCGGTTGAGGACTTGTGAGGTGTCTGTTTCTCAAACTAGACACTCTAATGTACTTGTCCTCTTGCTCAGTTGTACACCGGGGCCTTCCACTCCTTTTTCTATTCTGGTTAGAGCCAGTTTGCGCTGTTCTGTGAAGGGAGAGGTACACAGCGTTGAAAGAGATCTTCATTTTCCTTGCAATATCTCGCATAGAATAGCTGTCATTTCTCAGAACAAGTAAAGACTGACAAATTTCAGAAGAAAGATTTTGTTTCTGGCCATTTTTGAGCCTGTAATTGAACCCACAAATGCTGATGCTTTAGATACTCAACTATTCTAAAGAAGGCCAGATGTATTGATTCTTTAATCAGAACAACAGTTTTCAGCTGTGCTAACATAATTGCAAAAGGGTTTTCTAATGATCAATTAGCCTTTTAAAATGATAAACTTGGATAAGCTAGCACAACGTGCCATTGAAACATAGGGGTGATGGTTGCTAATAATGGGCCTATGTAGATATTTCATAAAACATCTGCCATCTCCAGCTACAATAGTAATTTAAAACATTAACAATGCCTACACTGTATTTCTGATCAATTTGATGTTATTTTAATGGACAGAAATGTGGTTTTCTTTCAAAAACAAGGAAAATTCTAAGTTACCCCAAACTTTTGAACGGTATTGTATGTGTAAATATACAGTGTGTATGAATGTATATTATTTTACTGCTGTAGGGATGTCATTTACTATTATGTATGAATTTTTACCTTACTTTTTGTTTATGTATTTGGTTTTTATTACTCTTTATGCAATGTGCAATGTAGAGAACCCTGGAAGAAAAACTATAATTTAATTACCATAGTGAATTATTGTAATGTTTGTTTATGTATCAATAAATCCCGTAAGCGATAGGTAGCCAATTGGCGGTTTGACAGGAAAATAAAATTGAATTCATGACATTATGGTGTATTCTGTTTTGGCAAGCAACAAAAAAATCTACATTTAATCAATTTTACATGGATTGTGAATCAATTTTTAGGGGTGTGAATAATTTCTGAAGGCACTGAATATTTTCTGAAGGGATGTCACGATGTTCGTAATTATGGTCGGACCAAGGTACATAGAGGTCCATCCATTTTTATTAAAGAAAGTAAAACTTAGAAAACACCAAAACAATAAATGAACTGTGACTAACCATGCAGTGCTAACAGGCAACTAAACATAAACAATATCTCATAACCCACAGGTGGAAAAATGCAACTTAAGTATGATCCCCAATTAGAGACAACGATTACCAGCTGCCTCTAATTGGGAATCATACCAAAACCCCAACATAGAAAAAACAATCTCGAACCCCACATAGAAAATATAAACTAGACTAACCCCCCCCTAGTCACGCCCTGACCTACTCTACCATAGAAAATAAAGGCTTTCTATGGTCAGGACTTGACACGCATGTGTATTTACATGTACTGTATGTTTACCACAGCACACATATAGTCACATATAAAATCAATGATGGGGCAGATAGGATAATAATAGGATAAATAATAATACTCAGTAAGGAATTAATGAGGACCAAAAAATAAATAGTGAAGAAGACACAAGTAGTATTGTTATTGCTCTGGTTGGTCATTCCACTGGCTATCACTGCGGGTGTGACAGGAAGCTACATATTTTGTCGCTAATATGCCAAAAAGGGGGGTTTTCTCCCAATAGATATAGGATCTTCTCCTTTTATGTTTTTGTTTAAAACATTTATTTGGTAAAACAAAAAATGTGAAGACAATTGCCCATCTGTATTGTTCTCGCAGTTTAGTTTAATATCCACCTCTGTCTCCACCTCTCTCTGAGGGCAGAGTGAGCACAACCTGTCCTCTCTGGGTAGCCAGATGTGCCTGTGCCAGACGGTTTCTATGGCCAGGGTGTGCTCACTGAGTCTGTAAATAGACAGTGTTTTTCTCCGTTTTCTATCAGTCCGCCACTGTTTAGTTTTCTTTGATTTTCTGTGGTATCTTTCCAGTAGGTGATATATTTTAATGTTTTGCTTTGTGATAATTTAGTTGGGCCAGATTTTCTTTAGTTGGGCCAGAGTGCTGTCTTGAGGCTTTGTTGGGTTGGTCGTGGCTTGTGAACTTAGCCTAAGGACCAGCTGGCTGAGGGGACCCTTCTCTATGGTCACCTCTTTGTAATGGTAGGAGTGAGAGTCACTTGTTTTAAAATTATTATCAAATTTTGGGGGCTCTTTGGGGATAATCATCAGATGAGGGAATTGGCCTAATTCTGCTCTGCATGCGTTGTTTGGGTTTTTTTCTCTGTACTCTGAGAGTGCTCTTATGGTATTCTGCATGCAGGGTTTTAATAGAGTGTTTGTCCCATTTGTCAAATTCTTGCTATGTCAGCGGTACCCACACTTCACTGCCATATACTGCAATTCGTTCAACGTATCATTCATTTGAGATCCTTATTGGTATGTCTAAGATCCCAACTGGTATGTCTAATTTAATATATATTTAATGGCATAGCCATCCTTGCTTTGTCTTTTGGTTCATTCATGGCCAGGTTATAGTTCATTGTTGAGCAATTTTTTTAGTTCCAAATATTTGCAGGTATGTGTGTGTTCTATATGAGTGGAGCCCATTAAAAAGTCCATTGGTTTCCCTGACTTCTCTCTCTCTCTCAACGCTCTCTTTCTCTCACAAGAAGCTCTATTGGAACTTATAAGAACTCACCTTGCCATAATAAATTGTAAAAGCAACAGTAACAGAGTGAAGCGATATTAATGGAACAACAAAACATGTACAAGTTATATAGTGCAGCATTTCTATTATTAGTTGAATTTATTAGCTGTTCTCTCTCACTCTCTGTTTTCCTCAGAGAGAGTGAGAGAGAAGCCTACTCCTCCTCCTCTTCTCCCCACAGAGACCCAGTGCGAGATTATGAATGGGGTACAGGAGTCAACTAAGCCTCCTCCCTCTGGTCAGCACGCTAATGTTGATGGAAGATGGCGTTAACACAACAATGATCACACTGACTAGTGTCTGTTGATGTATACTATAGAGAGAAAATAAAAAGAAGACTAGCATCCCAATGGGACTCATCAGGGTATAAGATGAATAAAATATTAGCTATGTCTACAGTAAAATGTGATATACATATTATAAATTGTACTGTCACTTTTTGTATTTTTGTAGTTGGATAAGATGAGTTTTGGAGTATCTCCTCAACAATGTGATTTTTTAAACCGTTACAGTATGTGCTAAGAACATCTTTTAATTACTGTATTTTTAGTAGTGAAGGGTGGGGAAGTCTAAACAGTTCGCAATATTATTTTGGGATGATATTATGTCGATATTTGACTTCATGTAGCGGATTGATTTGTAAAAATAACGACAAATAATTTCTACTGAAGTTTCCATACAAATAGTGCTGGAAGAATAGCATCACACAATGACCAGAGAGCACAGTCCAGTAAGCTTCTACTGTACCCACACACTTCCCCTCTCCTGACTGTGAGAAACAGAGACAGGGAGAGAGAACACAACCTGAGGTATTGACCACCTCACAGCCCACCTGTCAACCTGTGGAAACAGCCCAAAATATATTAGCATGAAATAAATGACTCTCTCACCACGTCAGGCCCTGCTACCTCAGGCCAAAGGTTTTACTGTCCCAGATGCAGGCTCCATCTGTCCTCCTTCTCCTTGTCCTCTTCTTTATTCTTTGTTAACTGTTGAATAGATGGATTGGACAGAACTCAACTGATGATATTGTTGAGTACCATATGACATATTTCAATATTGTGGGTATTAGAAACAATGCATTCATGATTATATGATGAGTGACTGATGTTAGCCTAACTACAGTAGGGTATTTTCCCACTTGTCACAGAGCATTAATCAACTCCATTAGATTCAGAAATTAAGTCAGTTCAGATTTCTTCCATGAATATTGTATCTGTCAGTGATAACCAATCCATTCCTAATTTGGGTGGCTGGGGAGTAGCAGGTCAACCAGGGTCAAGTAGAGGGCCACTCGGACAACAACAAACTCCTACGAGAACCAACCTTACACCAAACTCCTCCTCTTCCTGTGCTTTGATCCTGTGTGGCTAGGGGATACTGCAAGCCATATAGGCCCCCTATACGTTTGTTATTGCCTGACTACGATGCGGTTTTACGAAGGTGATCCCTCAAGCAGCTTCCATAATGGTTCCTGTCACCTTAGCTGTCCAAAAAGGAGGGGTTAAGCTGACTGGCTTGCAGAATTAGACCTAGGCCTTGGGTCTTTATGTCTTTGGGGGTCGAGTAATGGTGTCTGGCTGGAGGCTATCAACTTGAAAATGTTATGTCTGTCACCTTTTGTGACGTGTGGGGGACATTATTGACGTTTGACCTGCGTTTGTATTTCCTACCTCTTCTTTCCCACTAATCAACCACAGCATTGATCCAATCATCAGAAGGGGGTGGTGGGTAGAGAGAAAGGGTCTCTAGGTACGACGTGAGGGGTCCTGGTACAAGCCTCGGGCTAGATTGGGAGATGTTGTTCACCTGTTGAGTGTCACAGTGTTGGCTATGTTTCACGCAATAAGGTCTGTCTCTGTGACCTAAAACTGTTAATAATGTGTCTATCAATTCAAATCAAATGAAAGGAGATTTTATTTGTCACATGCTTTGTAAAAAACAGGTGTAGACTAGTGACAAGATAAATAAATACACAGCGAATAACACGGACCGAAGGTATGTGGACACCTGTTCGTTGAAAATCTCATTCCAAAATCATGGACATTAATATGGAGTTGGTCTCCCCTTTACTGCCATAACAGCCTCCACTCTTCTGGAAAGGCTTTCCACCATTCTTCCATTCAGCCACAAGAGCATTAGTGAGGTCGGCACTTATGTTGGGCATTTAGGCCTGGCTTGCAGTCCACGTTCCAATTCATCCCAAAGGTGTTCGATGGGGTTGAGGTCAAGGCTCTGTGCAGGCCAGTCAAGTTCTTCCACACCGATCTCTACAAACCATTTCTTTATGGACCTTGCTTTGTGCTCGAAGGAATTGTCATGCTGAAACAGAAAGGGCTTTTCCCCAAACTGTTGCCACAAAGTTGGAAGCACAGGATCGTCTAGAATTGTATTGTATGCTGTAACATTAAGATTTCCCTTCACTGGAACTAAGGGGCCTAGCTAAAAACAACCCCAGACCATTATTCCTCCTCCATCAAACTTTACAGTTGGCATTATGCATTGGGGCAGGTAGTGTTCTCCTGGAATCATCCAAACCCAGATTCTTCGATTGGACTGCCAGATGGTGAAGCTTGATTGATCATTTATTAAGAGAATGATTCCACTGCTCAATGAGTCCAATGGCAGCGAGCTTTACACCCCACCTGGTTATCTTAGGCTTGTGTTCTGCTGCTCGGCCATAGAAACGAATGTCATGAAGCTCGACAAACAGTTATTGTGGTGACATTGCTTCCAGGGGCAGTTTGGAACTCGGTAGTGAGTGTTGCAACTGAGAACAGATTATTTTTTTGCACTACGTGGTTCAGCACTCGGCTGTCCCATTCTGTGAGCTATTGTGACCTAGCACTTCACGGCTGAGCCGTTGATGCTCCTAAACTTTTCCACTTCACAATAACAGCACTTATAGTTGACCGGGGCAGCTCTAGTAGCGCAGAAATTTGACGAAGTGGCTTGTTGGAAAGGGGGCATCCTATGACAGTGCCACGTTGAAAGTCACTAAGCTCTACAGTAATGGCATTCTACTGCCAATGTTTGTGTATGGAGATTGCATGGCTGTGTGCTCGATTTGATACACCTGTCAGCAACAGGTGTGCCTGAAATAGCCAAATCCACTAATTTGAAGGGTGGTCCACATACTTTTGTATTTATAGTGTAGGTAGGGGTAAAGAGACAAGACAACAGGTGTTGTATGTGGGTGGCGTCAGTATGCACGTGTGCACATGTTGTGTGTGTGTTGGCATATGTGTGTGTTGGCATATGTGTGTGTGTGTGTGTGTGTGTGTGTGTGTGTGTGTGTGTGTGTGTGTGTGTGTGTGTGTGTGTGTGTGTGTGTGTGTGTGTGTGTGTGTGTGTGTGTGTGTGTGTGTGTGTGTGTGTGTGTGTGTGTGTGTTGGGGTATCAGTGTAAGTATGTGTGTGTGTGTGTTTGTGTGTTGGGGTATCAGTGTAAGTATGTGTGAGTGTGTGGATAGAGTTCAGTGTGTGTTGGGGTGTCAGTGCAAGTATGTGTGAGTGTGTAGGTAGAGTCCAGTGTGTGTGTGTGTTGGGGTGTCAGTGCAAGTATGTGTGAGTATGTGGGTAGAGTCCGGTGTGTGTGTATGTGTTGGGGTGTCAGTGTAAGTATGTGTGAGTGTGTGGGTAGAGTCCAGTGTGTGTGTGTGTGTGTGTGTGTGTGTGTGTGTGTGTGTGTGT